>NW_010555429.1:0-47665 GCF_000687285.1 Phaethon lepturus | reverse complement strand
ACGCCCGTCTAGACTTACACCGGTGCGTCAGTTTTGATCCTCTGGTGTAGCGGGCGTATGGCCTAAAAGACATCGTCACCAGGTGCAGCGAACCTGGTGTCAGGCAGGAATGAGTCCTACAGGCCGGACGCGTTGCTGCTGCAACATTTTTCAGGGTTAAAAGTGGTTTCAGTGGGCTGCATGTGCCTCAGCTGCCCTGAGACTGGGCAATGCTACTGTCTGCAGCGGGACTCTCTTGATAGATTCCCAAGATGCACATTTGGTGCCCCTGTAGCAACCTTACCCCAATTACAACTACAGAAATCTGGTGCTGGCCTAGCCTGCTGTGTCGTATCCTCCCCCTCACACCCTCCACCTCCCCGTGTTGTGTTTTTTTTCTCTGCCTCTTAAGATCCCAGTGAAGAGGAGAGTTCAGGATAGTGGTTGCCTCTCAGCAGCTGGGGGGATGTTGGCTGTGAATTGCCTTGCAGTGCGACTGTTAACAAGTCTGTTGACCGCGGGATAAGGGCTTGTTACAACCCAGGCATGCTGTTTCTGCTCCAGAGCATAAAAGCTTTGCTGTGTATTTTAACATAAAGTGAAGCACTCAGTAAAAAAAAAAAGGGGGGAGGGGAGACACCAACATTCTGGAATCTAAATGTTGGCTTCAGTGGACTGTAAAGCTGGTTCAGGATGAAGCATTCCCGGGTTTTGGATGAACTGTAGCATTTCCATCTTGTGCATGAGACGAGAGCTTGAAACTTTACTAGCTGTGCGAGGGAGGGACAGGGTGTCCCACTGCAGCGCTCTCAGAGGTGGTGGCTGTGGAGAAGAGCAGCTCTTGGAGATGTTTGTGCTGCTGCCGCTGGTAGAGGTGCACAGGGACGTAACCTGTCCCCGTGCTAGTGAGGCCTCCCAACGCGTAGCTTCTGAAAACACCTAGGTGCTTCTGTGCAAGTGAAGGTGTACAGCTGGAGGCTGCTGTCTTGAAAGCTGCCATCAGTGATACTGCCACTCCATGGAAGACTTTTTCTTCTTTTTTTTTTTTTTTTCCCCCACCCCTCACCTTTCTCAGGCACCTTGGACTTGAGGAAAAAATCCTTCTTTTCAAAGCCTGAGGAGCGAGCCTGCTGCTGTGAAGCTTGCTCACTGCATGAGAACCATCGAGCAGAAGTGTGTGACTAGGATGCTTTTGGTAGACCACAAGGTTCAAGTGTAGAAACACTGCTCTGAAAATCTAGAGGGAGGTGTCTAGTGAGAGGAGCAGCCTCGGTAGTGTGCTGATGTCAAGATAAGCATATGACAAACAAGTTGTCAAAATGTCAAATTACTCAGGTCTCACTAAATGGGAAGAAGGTGTTAATGGGGGAGAAGGGCACTGGCATGTGCAGTCAGTGACCTGTTCTGCAGTGTCATTGCATGGGCAGTGGTAGTCCAGGCAGTGTCCCATTGCAGGGCCTCTCTCTTTGTGGTTGCAACAGTGGGGTCGTTTTTAACATTCATGCTTGTTTCTGGTCCTTTGGCTGCAGCAAGAACTCCCACACCTACAGCTGTGCTTCTTTAAAAAAAAAAAAACAAAAAAAACTTTAAAAAATCCATGAACGCTTGCTCATGTTGGGCTGCCACATGGGTGAAAAGGACCTTTGCCAACTGCTCTGACAGCCAATGTGTGGATTTGGAGTGGCTCGGGAAAGTCAGTAGCCTCTCCCCACTCCTGACATCCTTTCATTTAACATCTCTTTCACCGAAGTATTTTGCTTCCAAAATAGCTTCACTCGGTGGAGCCCCTCTGGGCCTGAACTCTTCTTGGCCTGGGCTTCTCCATCCTTGCCGAGGGCTCTGGGGACCGCTGGGATGACATGCTTGTCCCTGTGCTGCAGGGCAGGGGTGGCTGGGTGAAGTCCTGCAGCGTTCGCTCAGCTTCTTACCTGCGTGCGACAGAAATAGAGCAAGACGCAAGCTCAGTCAGTGCCTGGAGAAAGCTCTCCCCGCAGGCAATCTCTGTCCTGCTGCATGGAAGCTCCTCCCTTAAGAGGATTTAGCGGCTTTAATGATGTGGCTCATCTGGACTCTCTTCATTCCTGTTGTTGTCTCTATTTTAGTTCTCGGGGGACAGGCAGGTGTAGCGTGACCTACAACCATAAGCTGGTGCAGGAGATGCTCTGACAAGGCCTTCCCACAGCTCCACGGAGGATTTCTGCCCCTGCTACGCAAGCCACTCTGCTTCACACATGAAGTATGTGTGTGGGGGGGTTCGTATGACATTCGTCATCTGACTGTAGCTGAGGAAAGGTTTTATCCCTCTCCTGGATCTGCAGGTCCTTGTGTCACAGCTGTAAGGTGGGAGGGGACCATCCGGGACCGCAGGTATTCACCTGGTAGGTGTTTAAATCTGAGAGGTGCAGGTGGGAGTTTTGCAGACCTCCTGTACCCACAGGCCCCGAGGCACTTTCCACCTCAAACTATGGTTGTGGTTCTTGGTGCCCAGGGACACAGCGGGAAGCATGTGGCAAAGGGCCCTGCCCCAAGGACCGGTGGCACCGTTGGCTTGGGAGGTGTTATGGGAAAGCCAGGGTGATGCTGGGAGGTGGACCATGCCCCATGCTATCCAAAGTGGTAATTATTGCTCCACTTCCGTGGTGCCTGTGGCCTGGCAGCCATTTTCTTCCTGGTCTCCTTTCTGTTTCTGCTCGCTGGAGAGTGGGATGTGCCAGCGTGGGTCTCGCAGGGCTCTGGCTCTGATCGAGTGGCTTGGGAGGCTGGAGGAGGTAGCGATGCTTCCAGTGGGCCTGTGCAACAAGCGGTGATCGGAGCCTCAGTTCTTGCGCTTCTTCCTCAGCTTTCTCTGTGGAAAATCTTGCGTGCATCAAAATTAACTTCTCACTGCCAAGAACTCTGGCCTTTCCCCTAGAATGCCTTAACTTCACCTCCCTAAAATAGGAACCCCATGTCTGCATGCCCTTCTCCTCCCCTGCCTTCATTTGTCTGTGAACATGGATCATCACACCCTGGGATCTGGAGTCCTTGTGTACAGCAAAGGGCGAGCTGGGCCCAGTAGCCGTGCCCCCCACCCTGCAGTTGTCAGCTTCGATGGGCTGAGAAATAAACTGTGCTCTTGCACTGACGCTTCTGTTGGAGGAATGTGGGATCGGAGCTTTCTACGGGCAAATGATTAACGACACCTGCGTGAAGGGATGACTGCGTGAGCCGCCTTCCCTTTAGGAGCTGTGTAACGAGCTGCAATTGTTACCTAACCAAACTCCGTCTCTTCCTGGCTCTTAAAGAAGGAACGAAATGGAGGAAAGGCTAAAAATTACAGGCTCTCTCTTGGCATGGTAAAAGGAATAATGAGAGAGGCACAGCCAGCGCCAGCAGTTCCTTGACGGTTGGTCGACTGTGTGGCAGAGCCTGTTTGCTGAAAGCTCTCTGGGCTGTCAGGGCTTGGAAACACAGAAGCAGTTAATGGCTGACTTGAACCTAGACAGGGTGATAAGTGAAGCACAAGGAACTGCGTGCTGGAGATTGCTTAAATCATTGCTTGCGTGCACTGACAGATTCGGAGCGAGTTAATTTTCTGGAAGAAGGATGAGGCGTTACTGTGGGCAGCTCTGCGAAAGGGACTGCCTGGTAGATGACAGCAGAAAAAGGGAATAAAACAGTAGCCTGTTGGGGTGGGGATCGGAGACTGCCGGCTCAGTTACCTGAGCATGTGTCCTCCCAGACACAGCAGGGCCAGGGAAGCCGGGTGGTTTGGGGTGCATTCAAAGTAAATATAGGGGAGAAAGGGAAGGAGACTAAGCTAAAGGCAGGTTTTCTCCTGTGGGAAAAGGCACACACACTGGCTGTCTGGCTGACTGCTCTAGTTCTTTTATCTCCTTGATGGAGCTTCAGAACTGGGACAACACCATTTAAAAGCAAGTCAAATCAAAGTGTGGTGCATGTACTTAATTTCTGAAACTTGCTGCTGAGGTAAGTGGCCTGTCTGTCTTCAAGGAGCTCTGGATCTGGGAAGGGCCAGCTCTCCTGTGCCACCAGGAACCTAGTACATGGGCAAAAGACTGGTGGCATTTGTTAAGGATGCTGCTGGGCTGCTCTTCTAGTTTTTTTGCAGCACAGCCTTGAGCAAACAGGTGCATCATGAAAGCGCTTTACCCTTTACTGCAAAATTGTTGCTGAGCTGTAAGCAGAGAGCTGATCTCTTCCAGTATGGTGATAATCCCATGTCCATGTGTACTGGAGAAATGCTGATCTGGGACGAGCTATATACTTTAGGATATCCAGCAGCCTGGAGATTTGAAGTTACATAATGGAGAGTTCCCCTTGTAGGCAAAAATAATTCTGCTTCATTCAGAGGGAGGTCTCTTGTACGCAAGCAAAGGAAGGGATGAGCCGTCGGAGCTGCAGCCGTGCACCTTGAGCCGAGCTGACCTTCCCACAGCTGGAGCTGGAGACTGCCCTCTGTTCCTTGGGATGCTGCTCCCCATCTGTGGCCGTGCAGGCAGTTTGGAAAAGGGGAGGGAGAGGCACTAGCTTACAGGGATTTGCATAACGGGGCCCAAACTTGCTGTAAAGTAGTTCTACCTGTTGGGAACGAAGGAGGCTGTTTCCCAGCGCAGCCCTGGAGAAGGGGTTATGGTCACTGGATGTGGCCGTGTCTTCCACCATCACCTGCCTTTGACGCTGCCTCTGCAGTCCCTGCGGCTTCTTTGCCCTTGCTGGGATGGGGTCGAGGGGCCACATGGGAGCTCGATGCCCTCGGCTCCTGCCTCTACAGGAGAGGCTTCATGCAGCAAATTGTCTGTCTAGTTTTTAAAAACAACCCCGCTCCAGGGCCCCGATTTCGCTTGGGCCAGCGTACCGGACTGGCACAGGTTCGAGTGAGTTGCCTCCAGGCGTTTCCTCGTTGGGGGACTGTGGGATCGGTCCGCGCTGTATTGGTGCGGGACTTCAGGAGCGGCGTGAGAGGCAGGTGTGGAGGTGACACCTTGGCACTTGGCTAAGGGTGCAAGAGCTGCAAGGGCTGCTGCCATCATCCCAGAATGTAAAAATACGTAAATACTAAATGCCTGGAACTGGCATGTCTCCTGTGATAGATGATTAGCAGTCTGGTTGGAAATCAGTTGTGAAGTCTAAATTAACTAGAGGAGCTCTACTAATGCTCAGAATGGCTCAGTGCTCTGCTTAGACCTTTACAGGGAAGTTTCTATACCCTTCATGGCATTTCAGTTTGTAGGTGCTCTAGTCTTACACGCAAAAATACCTGTGTTTGAAATGTCTTATTCCCTTCCTTCCTGATTTTTTTTTTTTTTTTCCCCCCTGCTTGGTCCTGCAAATGGTTTACTTAACATTACTTGGAAGATGTGTCGACAGAAATTGAAGACAGGTTCTGTATTCAGTGGTGGCAGCATCAAGTGTTTTGTTTGTGGTCTCCAGAGCTAACATGCCCGCTTTCCAAAGGTGGCGTGCAGACTGCTCTGCTCCTCTCCTTTCTGCTTGTGATCAAATAGTACGTAGATTACCCTTTGCATAAAAGGCTGCTGTTCTGGCTGGTGTGGTGATAGGACCCCACCTCTAGTACTGCAGTTAGACCAGTGCGTTGGTTCTGGGGCTTGTTTCATGCTAGTGGTGTGGCGCAATCAAAGCGTCCCCTTGACCGCTGTGGTCATATGTCTGGCGTGTGTGTCAGCGTGGACTGAAGCTGCTGGTGATGAGTCAGTCTTGAGTGGCTTCGCTGGAACGTCCTCAACTTCCCAGTGTGCTTTACTAAGCAAACTCTGTCTCCTGTCCCCTCGCACTCCTTCTTCCGTGTCTTGTAATCACGGAGCTAGCCTCCCTGTTCATAGAGGATCCAGAATACTGTGCTGGGCTTGGATTGAGGAGACTGCAGACATGCAGGTTAGCAAGGCTGTTTTACCCCCCTGCTGTTGCCTTGAATTTTGCACTGGCCAAGCAGAGATGGGAATTATTTTGCAGCATCTATGCTGGTGGCTTGGAGAAACTGAGGCTTAAAAGGCAGACAGCAGTTCTAATTGTGCTCATCTCTGAAGTTTCTTCTGAGGTGGGGGACAGGGGAGTAGAACCCAACCAGACAAAATCCAGCTGCCTGGCTATACTCTCCCAACAGTCTAAGAAGCTGCTTGGCTCTTCTTTGCATTCAGGTCCTCTTCTAATGCAGGTTTGTAGAGACACTGCACACAGAATAACTAAAGAGCCCTCTGAGTTGTGCAGTAAATCTGCCCATTCCTGAGGGGAAGGTCTTTTAATTAGAGAAGACTTCTGCTCGGCAGCTGCTGTGCAGGACAGTGCTAGACCACAGTTGTGAGGAGAAGCCCTGGTGAGCCATGAGAAACCAGGTTAAGGTACAGCCCTTCTCTTGCTCTCAAGGGGTTTGCTGCACCTCCTGGGGATGCTGGATGGGGGCTGGTGGCTGTGGGTACAACAGTGGTCCCCAGAGGCTGGTGGTGAGGAGGAGTGGAGCCCTGTGGGGCAGGTCAGCCTTGCAAGCGAGCCCCAGCCCCTCTGTGGGACTTTCTGCAGGAGATGGCTGCTGTCCATGCACAGGGCTCAGCAGGTCCACTCCACCAGATCCTCCAAGGGGGATAACACCTTGTCTGAGTGCAGCTAAAGTGAGCGTGGTTGTGCCTGCTCCCAAGGGGTGGGAGGTGATGCCCACGGCCACTGGTGCCTCTCCTGCCTGGCGCGAGGGGGCCCAGCGGGTCAGAGCTTCCTCTTGCCCCGGCTCGCTGGGGGAGGCATTGTGACTCAGGGCTTCCTGGAGCGAAACTTGAGGTGGCCAAAATGCTGTTGCCGAAACTGCGTGGGAATTTCTGAATGTCAAAAGCAGCATCAAACTGGCTGCTACCACAGCAGAAGAGGCTATTCCAAGGGAGGGCCATTTCAAGGAACAGCAAGCTGCTTTAACGCCCGAGTCTAAGACCTCAGAGGCTCCTTTGATTTGATGCTGCGGTCCTGCTGGTCATCTCAGAGCCTGGGTGTTTCGGCATTCATTCCCAGTCCATCGTGTTGCAGCTTTGGAGGCCATCGTCGCGTTGTACGGACTTGACCTGTAGTAAAACAGTAAGTTCCTGCTTAGTGTAGCTTCAGGCAGATGGGAAACCTCTTCCTAGACCAGCTGTCAGCTACGAGCAAGACCTACCAGTGTGTATACAAGTAGATGGCCGTGCACCTGGTGTTGTCCTGTGGGAACCTAAACAATTGCTCCTTGTTTCTCCAGAAAGGAGACAGCCTTCGCCCCAGGGTGTTAGCTGCCAGGAGGAGCAGCCTGCCAGCCTGCGGGGTGGTGTGCCGGCTGAGCCGGGTCAGCGGCCGTGTTACCGTGGGGCTGCCCGGTTACTCCTGTGCCCAGGGTCTCTGTGGAAGGTCCTGGCGTCCTGCGGTGGGTGGCTGTCCCGCTGGCTGAGGAGCGGGCGGTGGGGCGTTGCTGGGCTGGGTTTCAAGCTGCTGCAGTAGCGAGGAGTGGGCACGTATCCTGGGGGTCAGAGGGAGCCTTATACCGCAGCCCTTGCCTGCCTAGGCACTGTGCATGAGACCCCTTGCTGTAATTTGCTGTCGTTAGCATGTTTGGCTTGATTAAAAACCGTAGAACTGATGTGAAGCAGAAATGGTCCCTAGGGAGCAGCAGGCTGGGGGGGCGGGAAGAGCACAATGTGGTGGGACAGAGGCAAGTAAGAAAAAGTGTCTGCAGCCCTATTGAAAAGTAATCTTAGCCTCAATTGGGATTTACTAATTAAAGATTAAACAGCCCTCCTCTCCCCCACCCCCACCCCCAAATGGGAGCATTTATCTCTGCATTGAAGCTTATCTGATATTTGTAAATCAGTTAGTTATTCTGGATAAAAGTTGTTTCTTTTTAAAATAAATACCTCTGAACTACTCTTTTTCCATCTCATTCTTCTAGCATTGCTCCATCAAAAAGTCTCCTGAAATATTTGTGCTCTAAATTTAGAAAAGGAGACCCTTTCAAGAAAGTGGAAAAGGCCACCCAGCCTCCCTTGGTTCAGGTTCAGCTGAACTCGTTTTCCAGACTGCTGCATGTAGATCTGCAGACTCCAAGGAGGCCCCTCCTTTTCCCAAAACAGACCCCGCTTTTCAAAGTCTTGCTGTCTATTTTAACTGCCAAATTCCTGGGGAACTTATCCCATATGTCTGTTCCTCTTGGCTTGAAGCAGCCCTGTCCATAACTTAAGCATGTGGTGCTTGGAAGGCTGGATTGATTATTTTCCTTTTTTTGGATGTTGTTTGGTGGAGAAGTGATCTTAACTGCAGGTGGCAGATCTATAATTGAGTAATGTTCTCACATTGCTCCAATTAAGTTGTTCCAATTAAGTATGCTGGGATTACCTGCCTGGTAATGTCAGCAGGATAGCAAAACACCTGTGTGTATTGCAGTCTGCCTCAGCCTCCATCTTCATAGAAGGAAACCAAAAGCTTTTGAGCACCCCTTCCAGCTGGCTGAGTGTTTTCTAGAGGCCCCCTTTGTTATCCAGCTTTGTCTGCTGAGATTTCTTACTGTGGCATTTCACTTCCTAAAATGCTTAGGCTGGGAATGAGGCAGCTTCAGTGCAGCTCCAGCAAGAGCTTGTGCTGCGTTACTCTTGCTCCTTGCAGCGCTGCCCTTCTCCGCTGTACAGGGCGGCTTTCTTCCTCCTGTGGAAGGGCTCGGAGTGAGGAGACGGCTCAGCAAAGGTGGAAGGAAAAAGCGGTAGGCAGTGCTGCTCTACATCCTGGAGACTGTAGAGTGATCCCCGCTGGCACTGATGCTGCCAGAGCAAAGCACGAAGCTGCTTCTGAGCTGTGTCCTTAGAGCGATCAGACCAGTGAGGGGTCGGACTGTTGTCGCCAGGTGCTCCCAGTTACAAATGTGAAACTATTCGTGTTATTTGTGCTGATATTGGAGGGGGAAAATGTGGCTGCAGGTGAATGTTTTTGAGTAGAAGGGAATGACTCAAAACATCTGTGCTCTAAACTCTTGCACTTTAGGGCTTTTCTTGCCCCCCTGCCTTCTAAATCATATTTTTGGAAAGAGGACCTGCTTGAGACAAGACTCCCTCCCTCTGAAGCTTTTTATAGTTCTGTCTTTTGGCTTTTCATTCAGGCCAACTGGTGGTGTCTGTGGTGTGAAACTCGGGATGTTGTGCAACGTTTGTCCTTGGACCGTCTGTGACGGTGCTCATCTCGCTGGCAGGCAGACCAGGCTCCGGCGGGGCGTGGGGTCTTGTGTGACCTTGGGGTGGTCTGATGGGAAGTAAAGCTTCTCCTAGGGCACAGGGCAGTGAGTGCAGAGGCTGGGTCCGGCAGTAACCTTTCGTGGCTGTGACACCGCTGTTGTGCAAATGGCTGTGTCCCGTTGAGTTTGGAGACCCTTGGCTTAGACAAACCTCTCTACTTGTAGCAAATGGGTTTGCTGAGTTGCTTTCCTTGTCCTCCCTGATACATCTGTCTGGGAGAGATATGAGATACTTTGTGTGAGAATCTCACAGGAGTCCTGTTCTTCTGACTCTAGGTACTGGCAGCCCTGCAATGGGGTCCTTCAGGTTGTAGGGTGGAGGGGCCATGGTTATGGTAGGACAAACCCTGTTGAAGAGGGATGGTTATTACATCTTGTGATCTGTGGTCTTCTGCTCTAGAATCACATGTTACTGTGCCAACATACTAGCAGGGGAACAGGACTGGTTCAGTAGCTGCAGGCATACAGGCAGCTGGTAAATGGTGAGGGTGCTGCAATTAGCAAATGGTGTATTTGGCAAAAACAAGATTCCTGAGATCACAAATAGTCAGGGACTGTTTCTGTGAACAGGCCAAAAGGTGCCTTGCTCTGTGGGCTGAGGCACTTTTCTGTGCCAGTGGGACTTCTGTGACTTTCCAGTCATGCTGGGTCTGCAGTCATCTTCCAGCTCAGCTTGATCTGTGGGGCTAAAGGGTTAAAACCTCTGCTTCTTGAGATCAGTGCCTTGCCATCAGCAAAGCATGTGATATGATTATAGTAGACTATAATAGCCTGTCTCTTCTGTTTGAGAAAGCTGGCTTAATTCTAAAGCTTCACAATCATTCAGAATAAGAAGCTGGAAGTCTCTTCTCTGTTTGCTTTGTGGCAGGGGATTTTTTCTTGTTATTCTTCCTCTCTGCCACTTAAGATCATGTAGATGGACCCCAGAGGGAGAGGTCTTGGGGAGAATCCTGCTACCAGAAGATACTTCCACTCTCCAGTGAGCTGGTCAGGCCCGGCAGCATGGGACTTCAGTGCTCCGGCGATGCTTGGCTAGCTTGGCAGAGTGTCCAAGCTCCTCCAGAGGCTTCAGCCTGAGAAGCACGAAGCAGTGCTTGTCCTCCTATGCTCTTCTCAGCAGGCAATCTCCAGGGCTTGGCTTCTAGCAGCCTCTGACTTCAGCTATGGAGCGAACTGCAGGAGAGCCTGCTATTGCTGGGAACAGCAGTAGATAAGCCCAGACGGGCTTAGCTCCCTTCCCGTGCTGGTGCCTGGGCTCTGCTCAGCCCCATCCACCTGTGTGGAGAAGAGGGGTGCAGCCCCATGGCCCAACAGGCAGAGGGGAGGTGGAGAGGAAGGGTGTTTGTTTAATTGCTGTTCAAGTTGCAAAGCTGGGGAAAACTTCCTGAAGCAGAACTACTCCCTCTGCACTTTTACTACATACTTGCTAATTCCTGGAAAGAACCAAAGAGAATAGGAAACCTCATTTCCCAGCTTAGGCAGGTGCTGTAACTTCTCAGAAACATGTTTGGCATGGGTGTGCTGAATCTAAACACCCTCTAGTTATCTGCCTTAGCATCTGAGAAAATGGAAGTAACTGAAAACCAGTTTGTTTTGAAATGGAACTTTACAGTAGAAAGTCCTCGACCTTGAACTCTTGCATCTTACAGGAGGAGGAGGCGGAAAAGATGAAAATCAGTTATACTACCTGGCTTCTATCAGAGAGTCTGGCAATCTCTGGTGCTGTTTCATAAGATAGAAAAAAGCTTGCGTTAAGGCTTGCTTTCTGCCTGAAGGAGTACCTGGACTGTGGTGGTAGCCTCTGGGTGCTTTGGGCAGGGAGGGAAGGCGGCTGGGGCTCAGGAAGGTATCTTCAAGCTAAGTGATGTTGGGAGGGATATTGTGCAACCCCTTGGAGGAGATCTGTTGACCTCCAAGGCATTGCTTGCATGAGAAGGGAGGCTCGGGAGCCCATCATGTGTGTCTGTGTGTGTCTGTGTGTGTCTGTGTGTGTCTGTGTGTGCACTGGGGATTTCCATGTGTGTCTGTGTGTGTCTGTGTGTGTCTGTGTGTGTCTGTGTGTGTCTGTGTGTGTCTGTGTGTGTCTGTGTGTGTCTGTGTGTGTCTGTGTGTGTCTGTGTGTGTCTGTGTGTGTCTGTGTGTGTCTGTGTGTGTCTGTGTGTGCACTGGGGATTTCCAGGCTGATGAGTCTGATGGCAACAGCAAATACTTACGTAGCATCCTCTGCCCACTGCAGAGCCACGCTGAGGAGAAGGTACCTGAGCACGAGCAGGGTGCTGCTCACCTGTGCCAGCCACTCCGCTGCAGTGTGGGGTGCAGGGGCTCAGGGACTTCGCTCTGCTGTGGGGAGGTGTGGGGCAGGCCAGTGTGGGGGGACCACCTTTGACACACAGGCACTGCTCGCGGGCAGGGGAGCTGGCAGAGGCACCCGTTTCAGAGGTTAAGTTTACAGCCTAACAGTTCCAAGTGCAGAAAACAAGGCTGAGCTGGTCTCGTTTTTGGAGCCATTAAAGAGCCAATGTAGTCAAGTGACAGGGTTGCCCAACCAGTTTTGTGAAAACTACGTGTTTTTACTGCACTGAGTGCTGGTTTTAGTCAGTATGGAGACCTCTTTCTGGACCCTATCTGTGGTGTTTGCTGCACAAATAATGTTCTATTAATCGGAAAGAGGAAAAAAGTCCACTAAACTGTATTTCTGGCTTTTTCTTCTGTCTGCTGTTTCTGGTAAGCTTTTGGGGTTTTTTTGGGGGGGATGGGGAGTAGAACCAAATTACTTCTGGGACAGTTTGTGGGGGTTTTGGTGTGTGTGGGTTTTTTTTCCTCCCAGTTTTTTGGCAGACTTGTATCTCTGGTCTTGCTGAATGGAAAGATTTGCTTAAATGGGAGAAATACCATCCTGCAAATACTGTCATGCTGTGCAAGCATGAGTGTATAGACTGAAAATAGCAAAGAACTTTCTCAATTTGCCAGTTGTAGGGACTGAAGACCTATTTAAATGTTGGCTTTCGAACTGAAGTGTGAAGTCCAGATGTTCTTAAAATCTGGTTGTACCCCTTGCAAATACAGAGGGTGCTCTAAAACCTGTGTTACTTTCTGATACTGAACTATGAGTTGGTTTCTTTTTAACAGTATGATAATGGTTTTTAAGTATCTAATAGCTTCCCCTTGAGCATCAGAAGTACATTTCTAAAATACGCATTTCCTTTTTACAAAATGCAAAACACGTGCTTGCTGTGGTAGAACATACTGAAAAAACCTGTACCACACGAGACAGACCTACGGGTGCTTTCTAACCTAGGGTCTTGTGGGATGACGCTGTTGCTTGTCAGATTATTCACATGACAGTATACCTATGACAGAAGTCAAATGGAAAAGCTTAATGTCTTATCAGGTGCACCTGGAACAAGTCTACCTTTGCAGTGTGAGTTGATGAGTTTGAGGAAACTCATCTAGTTTCCTGAGAAATCTGGTCTTTCCAGTGGTATTTCTGCAGTACTTGCAGCTGACTGTTGCCTCGCTTTAGTCTGCTCCCCTTACTCCAGGGGTAGCAAATGTGCAGGGACTGGGTACACACTTGAGCCTCTGGCTTGCACGTGTCTTGCAGATGCTCATGTTAGAGTGTCGCTGTACATGTCTGTACTCCTAAGTGGTGAGATCAAAGATTGTTGACAATTAAGCATTGTGCTGCACTTTGCAGGTTGGTGTAGCTGTGCTGCTATCTCTGTGCTTAGCCCTCAAGCCATCTCCTCCAGCTTGAAGGCAATTGCTTCTACTTAAGATAAGAAGCAACTGTCTCCAGAGTAGATGGAATAAGAGAGAGCCTGTTCTGCATACCTTCTTTTCTTGTCTTCCATTTCCAAAGTTTGTATTATGCAGAAATACAGTTTTCTACCTCGCCCAACACTTCAAAAAGAAACTGTAGCTGAATCAGTGACACACACACACAAATAAAAATAATCTCTGCAGCCACAAGTGTGGCTTGTTTGAGAGGGTAACCCTAATTAGCAGCCTTAATTTTTAGGATCCAGCTTCTCCTGCAGATCCCTCCATTGTAACGTTAGAAGAGATGCTGTTTGGAAAATCTCCATGACAAACATGATTTTGTTTATGTTTTCAAGGTCATTACACAGCTGGTATTATCTCAGTGGAGCTTGAAGAAAAGTTCAGTGAATTCAGACCTGGGTCTTTCATTGGCTCTGCTG
Organism: Phaethon lepturus; assembly: GCF_000687285.1. Taxonomy (NCBI): domain Eukaryota; kingdom Metazoa; phylum Chordata; class Aves; order Phaethontiformes; family Phaethontidae; genus Phaethon; species Phaethon lepturus. Next base: position 34,237 of record NW_010555429.1, on the reverse strand, counting down.
TTATTTGCTTGCCAGAGACAAGATGTACTACCCAGGTGTGCTAAAAGTACAAGGCCTTTGAATATTAACGTCAACAAGATGAACTCCTTTGGATACTCTTTGTATGTTAACGTGGCTTGCAGTGTCTGCCCTGAGGGCAGTGCTGTACCTGCTTAACAGGAGACTTAGTAACTCTGTCATTGTTCATTAACCGGTCCTGTTGTGTGAAGATGTCCACTGATGATCAGGAGACCTTCTGATTGTGAAGTGCTTGTCCTTTGTGTGCACAAGGGCTCAAAATCCTGCAAAAGATGGGCCGTCTCCTCCCCTGCCATTAAAGATTGTGGCTTTCTGGGCTGCCCTTTCCCCAAGCTCTCCTGCATGTGGGTGTCTGGCTTGGAGCTGGAAGCGGGGGGGTGACCATTTAGTGAGAGACTTCTGATCCCTAGCTGGCTTCTGTGGGTCTCTAGCCTGGTATATGGCTGATCTGGTTCTGATTTCTGGATTGGGATGATACTGCAAGAAGGAACTGCACTAGCCTTCAAAATTGCCTTAACTCATGCAAATTAGTGTGTGGATAAACATCTTTATGGAACCAGCAGCTTGCTGATCCCCTCCTAGGGACAGGTGTGAGTTGCTTTGGTCAGAGAGAACCAGTTCTGCCACCTGAGTACATCAGTGGGAGCTCCTCCTTCTCCAGGGCTTCTTGGGCGATCTGTCTACGAATGAGCCCGGCTAACCTTGGTCTCTGTTGTGATGTGAAAAGAAGGCAGGGAGGTGAGACCAGATCATGGAGGGCTTTAGAGATTTTCAAAGTCCAGCCTGGTAATAGTATCTTGAGGGGAAACAACCTGTTGCAAGGTACAAGGCCGAGAGGTAGGCATGGGGAAGGTGGTGCTTGCCTGCTGTGCCAAGAAACACTTGCAGTGCTTGTGGTCAGCTGAGGCTGCTTTGCAGGTTGCTTCAGTGGACTAGCTGGACTATCATCCAAAGACCCCACCTGCCACATAAGATGCAAGATGTGAAGGATCAGGAGCCTCAGGGTATGCTGCAGAACCTTAGTTCACAGTGGTGCCTGCTGCATCTCTGCATCTGTCAACTTGGAAGTTTCTCCTTTGGCCAAATGCAGGCAGGAGGGATTGCAGAAAGGAGCCAGCATGTCATCCATACAGGGCATTCCAGGTGTTTGTGGGGGCAAGGGGAATAGCACCTGGAAAGCTGGTGCTGGTTTGACCTCTTCCTAGCCTGGTAAAAGCTAGTAGCTGTACGTCCTGTAGGGTCTGTCTTCGTTTTACGCTCCCTGGGGTTAGAGCCTGAGGGGTGGTAGTGGGGAGCAACTGGCCGAAGTACATAGAGACAACCTGCAGCTTCTTTGTAATCGATCATTTCCTTTCCTTAAGGAAGAGGGTCTGGGGGAGAGGGGACAGCATATTCCAGGCTATGCAGATGCATTCAAATGTGAACCCTCTTCTACTTGACTTGGAGTACTGGGGCTGACCTTCAGAGCTCGCTGCTCTCGGGAGCACGTGTGCTCTCCTCAAGGATTTGCAGGAACTTTGTACTTGCCTGTAAATGTACCGACACGGTGATTTCCACAACTGATCTACTCTGGTTTGTATTGAAGTTGTTCCTGCTTGTCTCCTCCTCTTTCACCATGCTCATAAATGAGCCTCTTATTTGTGCCGTACAGTGACTTGGCAGCTGAGGTGCTTTGGCTGCCAGAGCCCATCGCGAAGAAACCTGTGCTGCAAGAGCAAGGGCGGTGCTGCAGAGGAAGGCCGAGCTCTTACCCGCAGAGCTGCGTGGCACCGGCACGTTCCACGCTAGCCTGAGCCAAATATCATGAACTTCATCGAGCACCAAACATGCAGCGCTTGCTAGGTGGAAGCGGTACAGGATCTAATTAAAGCGCAGAATTGCAATTAAAAATTAACTTAGCCTCTCTGCCCCTCGGCTGATGTGGCTGTAACATCCGTGCACGAACGCTCCCGCCCTGTCTCGCTGGCCGGTGGTGGGGCCGGGAGGCAGAGGTGTCCAGCTTTCCCTGTGTCGCATGTTCTTTGCCACGGTCACCTTTTGTGGGAAGGGGCTGGGAGTATCGCAGGCTCCTGCGACAAAAATAAGTTAATCTCCGAGCCATGATGGGATTCCTTGGCCGTTGCTAACAAAGCAGGCCTCTGTCTGCCTCTCCTCAGACACATGTGTCCTGGATTTTGTGTTCCACATACCAGTCTTGCTGTCATTGCTGTTGCTGGCGGAACAACAAGCCTGAGAGCTGGAGGTGGTGGAGGGGGCAGGAAGCCACCTCGTGATGCTGGGTTAGCCTGTGCGGACTCTTCTCATTCCTCCACCGACAGGGAACCTCGGGGTCCTGGATCAGTTGGTGCGTTCCCGGAGTTGGTTCTCTGTTCAGGTCCTGGGGCTGGAGCTGGGCTTAGAAAGACCCAGGATCACAGAAGCTGACCAGGCTCTGCTGGCCACCAAGTTTTTATGGCAGTAGTGCCTCAAAGCAGTGAACTGATAGATGTGCATAAATAATCCTGCATATCTTTACATGATGGGAAATGAGAGACTGGGAGAAAAGTCACTCTACAAGTTGACAGTACGGTTTCTTATGAAATCCTCTTCAGAGCTGGTACCAATCTGGACAATGACAGAGAAAATTTGGAGGCACATGGGCAGGATTGTTGAAAAAACTGGGTGTGCTTGCTTGGGGAGGAAAACTCAAATGGTCAAAGCAGTTAGGGTGGAGAGGAAAAGGAGGAAACAAACAACTGCGGACAATCAGTGGAATTTAAAAGTTGCAAACTTCATGTATTAAACCTTTGCACACACAGCTGCAGGATGTTAAAGCTCATAAGTTGGCCAACTTCAAAAGGCAACTGATCAGCTCAGCCACAGTCCACAGGCAGCACTGGCTGGTAAGACTTGGTGTTTAAGCCAGCCCTTCGCTGCTGAGTGTAAGGATGAGGGCTGTACTGCACAGGTTGTAGGTCATACCTCTTTCTAAAGTGACTGGTCTGGCTAGCTGCAGAAACTACTGGATTTATGTGGCCTGTGGATATGCCTGGCTGTGATAACTCCAAGCTTCTCTGCTTCCAAACCTGACCCATCTCAAATTTTGCTGAGCTGCTATTTCTACTGTATGGCAGTGTTGCTAGTTTTGTGACTGCTTGTGCAATTTCAGAAGGTAGGGTTTTGTGAGCTTCATTCATGTAGTGAACAAATGTAAGTTTAATTTCTTAAGGATAACAGAAGAATTAGAAAAATGTGTAATGGTTCAGTATGTGGAGCCCTGAAGTATCTTAAAAGCTCAACAAACCTGGTTCTCTTTTGGCTTGAAAACTGTCCTTGAATTACTTCTTTATGGCTATGAAAGAGGTGTATCTCCCTGTGGCAAGAGGAGAATGGTGTATAATGCTGTAATGCACAGTTGGGTTTGGGTTGTGGTTGTTTTTGTTTTGTTTTTTTTTATAAAACATTGAAGATGGCATGCCTTAAGCAAATAGCTAGGAGTAGAAGAGCCCTGAAAGCAATCTTTTACTCATCACCTCAGACATATCTTCTTCCACACCAGTTCTTCTCAACCTGTTTGGCTACTAAATTATCTTAGATAACTGTTGTAAAGATCCTAACAGCTCTGCAGATCTGTTTTCCTGACTAATCAAAGTAGTGTGGACAGAGTTGGAAATAGGCAGCACGTGGCAACTTAGTGCTAGGAAGCAAATCAGTGAGTACTGGGAGTTGCCTCTCCAGCTTGAAAATAAGGAGGATTGCACCTGGGACTGGGTGTTTTAAGGTCTGATGCCTTCTACAGGAGTTTGTTATCTTTCTTAGTTCTTGGCTAGGTTGAAGAATAGAAAAACACTTGTATCCTCCACAACAGACATTCACTGACGCCTAGGGACCTGGCTGCCTAAATGTTCTGGTTAGACTGCCAGGCTCCAGTTTGCGATGCTATTAGGGGACGTGTTCATGGTGAAGCCAGTTAGCAAGCCAGCTGGATGGGAAAGCTTATGTCTTAGTTATCCTCTCCAAGTGCAGTATTAGGTGTTGGTGCTTGCCAGGATTAAAGGTCCAAGAGAACATCTCTCCTGCAGAGGAAAGGAGGGGAGCACACACTTTGAAGGAAGTGGCGTTTGTGCTGTCCCTACTCAAATACTCGCCTCTTTTCTGAGATATCATTAAAGGGCATGGTAGTCTTTGGGTTACAGCTGTTCTGTGATGGCAAGCTGGCATATGATTTGTGCTAGGAGAGTGGCTCTAACATGGGCAAGGCTTGTTGAGTAAACTTGCTGTCATTAACCAAGGGTAAAAACCTGCTAACAGAGAGCCTTCACTCACTTTTTGTAGGTTGGTAGTGGTGCAGCTGTTGCATAGTGCATCTGTGCGGGAACACAACCAGCTCCTAGCTGATGGCTGCACCTGGGGGGGCTGGAAATGAGAATGCTGTGTGCTTGATATTTGGTGTAAGTGTGGACCAGAAACTATTACAGGAGCTTTCCCTAGCTAATTTGAAGGACCTGCTTTGGGGTGCTGCTGGCTTTATGGACTCTGACCTGAGGAGTTAACGGAGTAAAAAGTGACTGAGATGATGCTAACCTGACTGTGCCGTCAGTTGCACCACTCCTTAGGTGCAATGACTGCTATGTAGATGGGATTTTTAAGATCAACCTGTAGCACAGCTGGCTGAGATTGTATTTCTGCCATTTCCTATCTCAATAGCATCTTGCTAGGTGCTGTACAGCGATGGGCTTAGCAGAGCCTCTAGGTATGGCATCCCTTGAAGTTAGAGCAGTAGTGTTGTCTTCAGCCACAGATCTCAGACTCATGCTCCCTCCTGGTAGTTGGAGGGTGACCATTGCTTGGTGGGAAGACTAGCCAGTTGCAACAAGGCCCATGTACCAGTTTAGCTCCAGAGTTAACCTAAATATTTAACAGGATTAAGCAAAAGCCTTTGATTGAAACAAAAGAACGTACTGGGCTCCAGTGACCCTTGGTACACCCAGCTTGGCAGCAGGGAACCCTGCTGATCTTGCTTTCTGGGACTGGCTCTTCCCAGGCCAGACTGGTGACCCCAGCCTAGTATTGCTCTTCCTCTGGGTGTTGCTGCTTAAAGCTGCGTGGTCTCTTTTGAGAAAGGAGCTTGTTAGAAAAAATTTTAAGGAACTTAAAAGTCCTCTGTTGACTATGCAGGAAACATAACTGAGCATGGGAGAGGAAGGAGAAGCAGGAAAGCTGACCTCCAAGATGTTCCCCCATCAGTCCTCGTGTGTTGTTTGGCTGGCTGCTTCCCCAGGAGGAGGCTTACTCCAGTAGCAGGGATGGTCTGCAGGGCTCTTTTCTAGCTTTTGAGTTCTTTGCTGTCAGACCAGTGAGAATTGAAGTAGCTTGCAGTAATACAGATCTGTTTACTCCCAGGTTCCTACAGTGCAAAGACTTGAGGATCCATTGCTGACAAGCTGCCTAGTTTTCAGTGTTAAGAGCAACCTTGTCATCTCTTCTCATGCTTTACAAAGGCTTCAGCCATGGTAATTGAGCAGTTAACTTCACATACAGTAAAGTACCTTCTCTCTGTCATGAAGACTTGCCCTGGAGCTTCTCTTGCCCTCTCTGTCTTGCTTGCTAGCCACCCCATGGTAGTTTGTATGGCTGGTACCAACAAACTAAAACCAGCACCCTGTCTTATCAGTGCTCCCACACTGCCTTGAACTTTTGAGATTGGCTTTGGAAACTGGGATTTGTTGAAATCTTGCCTGTCTTGATCTTGCAACAGAATTGGCAGCATGTAACCATGGAGCAGACTTGCTGGTCCTCATGCGTTGTCAAAGCATCAGGCGCCAAGTTGCACACAGCAAGCTTGATTTAATGCTGCCTTTTAAATTGACCCCTTGGCCTTGCTCTTCAGTGTTCCTTCAGCTGCTTTAGGGGTCACGAGGAGATGAGATTTTCTGGAGGAGGGAGCTGGCCTTGTGAGCTCCTTCAGATAAGTGCATCCCTTTTCTCTGCCGGGAGTGGTAGCTGGAGTTGGTGTTTTGGTTAATGCTATTAAATGCGAAGTTCGTATAAATAGTGATGGGATTAGCAGTGCCTTTGTGATTAAATCCCTTCTGTAACTGCTGATAGCCCTCTGTCACTCTTCAGGAGATCTTGGCAGCAGTGGCTGTTTGTATTTGTAGTGACTGTAATGTCCTGTTTTGCTGCCCTGAAAGGCAACTCAGGTAGTCTATGGAGCACGTGCTTTCTGTGCATCTGCTCCAAGACTCACCAGGCGATCCAGAGCTCTGTGCAGGGTAAGGGTGTCACTCTTGAAACTGCCTGGAGGACCTGACATAACTGGGTGTCTGTCTGCTTTCCCCTTAGGTCCTGTAAGTGAAAGAAGATGGGATCTGGCTGCCTAAAAGTCACCAAGTACTTCCTCTTCCTCTTCAATCTCCTGTTCCTTGTAAGTATCGAGGGCATCTGCAGAGTAGAAAGGAAGGCCTGGACTAAAATTAACTGGAAAGGTGGTTTTTTTTCTGGATGTTGGCCCAGTGTGTTCATTAAATAAAACAGCCAGAGTTTTTGAAGGAAGGAGGGAATCCCTGAAGCTGAGGGACATCAGAGCTGCTGTGCAGCTCCCATGTATGTTGAGTAGTTCCACTCCCAGTACCCCCCTCCCATCTCCAATGCACACAGCTCTCTCCCTGCAGTGGGAAGGAAAAGCAGGAGTTATGGGTTCTTTCTAGAAGGAGAGTAGTTGTAACTACTTTCTCTGCCACATCTGGAGCAGCAGCTCCAGAGCAGCTGCCCCTGAGCAGCAAAGCTACAAAACCTGCCAAGTAATGGCAGTGCCCTCCTAAATAGGTCAGGCAGGCTTCAAAGAACAACTCTAATTTTGTTCGAGTCCCAGCGGCTGGTTCTGATTTTTTAAAAAGATGAATTAGTCCAGGTCCCCCGTTTGAAATGGAGTTGGGAGGTGGGGGAGACTGGGACAGGCTTGCGTGGGGAAATGAGGCAGCCCACTGGATGCAGTTATTTTCAGGTGTGAGACTCAGCAAAAGACAAGTTCCTTTTGTATCAGAGTGGGTCTGGGAAGGCCACACACATTCTTGCGTGCATCCTTTTGTGAAGCTTGGATATTGTGTGTCGTGTGGACAGTGATGAATACTCTTGGTGCTGCCCTCCTGCAGTGGAATGGTGTAGTGGGGAAGTATATGGTTTCAGCTTTCCACACATTGGCAAGAAAATTGATATTGTTAACCTTTGTGCAGCATGTAAGAGGAAGAGTGGGCCAGGCTGGGAGGGGAGGGAGGGAAATGGAGCACGATAAGGTGAGCACTGCTTACCTGCTGCTCTTTTTGCTGGATGCCATCAGTGATCATTGTGGCATCTCTAGTCTACATTGCCCTCCTCTCCCCTCTCTGCTGAGCCAGGCATGGTTGTGGGCAGCCTGCGGGGACAGCTGTGCTGTCAGGAGGCAGAGTTGAACTGCTTTGTCGGGCTGACTCATATCTGCACTGAAAAGGATTTTCCTATATTTTGCAAGACACTGGGAGGATGGCATGTGCCAAATACCGCTGCAGGTCTCAGGGAGGCTTGAGCCCTCCCGTCTGGGTTGCAAGTGATGGAAAGCAGCTGTTCTTTGTCCTGTGCACACCCTGCTCCAAACCAACTCCTCTGGTGTAGCAGCCAGCCCCTCTCCCTCTTGGGGAGAGCTGACCTGATGCACTGAGCTGGGCCTGGAGAGTAAGTTTTAAGGTGGAATGTGAGGAGGTCTGTGTTGACCGAAGGGAGAAGCTGCTTTAATGAGCTCTTTGCTAAGCCTGCTGTGCAGCACGGGCTGAGTCTTTCCCTCGGGCTGCTCCGTGGAATTGAGGTCTCTGAAGCTGCTGTGTTCTGGTGGTGAGCTTGGTGCTTCTCTAGAGTGAAGATTTTGAGTGTGCTTCTGTCTTGACTGATGGCAGGCTTTTTGCACGTGCCAGATGTTGAGGAAGGTGGTATCCATTACTCTCTCACTGTCATAGGAAGTAGTTGACATGAGAAGCTTTTCCCGTTGTGGTTGTTCAAGGTCTGAATGGGGATCCTTGAGCTTATACAGTGTGGTAGATAGTGTTAATCTAGTAGAGAAATGGCTTCTGATGAGTTGCTGTGAGCTCCCAGCATGGACAGGTTTTGCTTATCTCATGCTGGTTTCCCAGAGCTGCTGAGTTTTGTTGAGGAGAGTGCTTGCACAAACATGAACGTTGATGCAGGTGATAGAGCTCTGTGTCTGCACTGGACCCTGAGCTGAGCCTCTGTGATTGCACCATGTGCAGGCCACCCTCACTGTCTGAAGTGTGTTCTCTAGCCTTGCTTGGAGCTGATGAATTAAGCCTTTAGAGACACCAATGACTCTTTTAGAAGTTAGTCATTGAAATAGCGCTTCTCTACAGCTCAAGGTCTATGAGAAGGTCCCTTGCTATAGCTGAAGTAGTTCAGGGACTTGGTGGTATTTTGCAGCCTTGGAGCCTTACTTCAGGGAAGAGTTTGACCTGCTTTGATTAAAGGGAAGAAGGTTATTTCGACTGCTTGCCTACTTGCTACAAAAGATACCAAAACCATAAGCTTGGAGTATAAGATCAGTTTGTCTAGTCAAAACTTAACGCATCTCTGCCTTCTTGGGTAGCAGACACAGGCCACAGTGATGCTTTTCTTTAAAGGGAAAACAGTTCTCTTGGACAAATTCAGCAGTCTCTGGAAACGATTTGCATAGAACACATAAACGTCCTACTTCTAACCCTTCTGTAAATGGAGCCAAAGGCTGCTACCTAAAACAGAGCCTGGAGTTTAAGACCCTTTCTGTTGCCCGCTGTGCCAGGCTTAATGCTATTGCACGAAGGAAGGCAGTGCTCAGCAAGGTCAGCTGGGGATCCCCAGCTGCTCTTTCCAGCAAGGTGGGTCAGCTCCATCACAGCTTTGTTCTTCCAAGCCCCTCTTCACTGGGCTCTGCTGGGGGAAACTGCTGGCCCTGCCTCAAGGGAGCTGTATCCTTCTATCTTAGGTGTGGAAGGGGATCTTGCTGAAATCAGGGGTGAAATATCCACCCCCAGGATGGAGGGGAGACATCATCCCCACTTCAGGATTTTAAAGCAGTGGAGCAGAGGAATTAAACTCTATGGAAGGCAGACGTGATTTCTTCTGTGGAGGGTCTGAAGCCAAGCCAGTGGCAGAAGCAGCCTTGCTATGCTATGCAAACTCCTGAAGATGCTGAGCAGACATACTATTCTGCTAGGAGGTAAATATACTGTTGTTAATAGGACAGTGTTTTCTCCCTGTGGCTTATTTTCTCCTTGCCTTCCTCTCTCAGTGTTTTCCACAGCAGCTCCTGGCAAATGCATGAGTTGTGGACTAGAGCAAAGATCAGAGTGAAAACAGGCCTTGGATAGTCTGAGCACCTCATAACAAATAACTTCCCAGGAGCTCAGCTCAGCAGCCGTTCTGTGTTTTGTCAGCAACAGCAAAACTTAGGTGAAATTTCAGGGTCAGTGAGCCAAGAGAGATGTCACATACAGCCTGGTTTGCATCTTTGTTAAGACAAATATTTTATTAAGACTATAGTTTAAATGTGAGATTGCCTCGAACTGTAAATTCAGCAGTTCTTGGCAATACCAAGTTTGAGAGGAATTTTTTTAGATACCACAGCTGTTGCATGTTCAAGAGGCCTTTCTAGTTTGATCAGCAGATTGAGTGCTGCAAGTGCAGCATGTTGGGACATAAGGCAAGAGGGAATTCTTGTTACTGCCATCTTGTCTTTTTCTCTTTTTTTTTTTCCTTTTTTCTGGGATAAAACAGCTATGTGTTTTCTGCAGCTGAGTCAGTCTTCTTCATCCATCTTCATATATGGGAACTTGCTCGGCGACTTTCTAATCCTATCCCCAGAGGTAACTACGTGTTGTGCTCTCTGCCAAACCAGGAAAGCTTGCAAGCAGCTTATTTCAGACTGTTGGTTTATCTTTGCTCAGAAAAGCTTCTTTGTATGAGGAGCTGAAGCATAGTGTAAACTTCCACAATGTGGAGACAATGCCTGTCCATACAACCCTCTCTGCCAGCTTGCTTCAGGTGGTGGTTTGGCATTTCCCTTGTCTCCCAAATATCAGAACATTCTCTAATGAAGCACAGAATTGCCATCTTTCTTCAGCCCTGTTGGTTTATTTAGTATTTCACTTCATCCTATCTTGAAATCCTGCTGATGAAAGAACTGCCACCTGCAGTTCATGTCCTCTGGAAGCATCTCAGTTGCACTTCTTCAGTTTCTTCAAAGGCTGTTGTAGATCTTCGCACAACAAGGGGTTTCCAGCCTTTGCCGCTTCTAGTTGGGTGAATGGCACAAGTTTCGGCTGCTTATGAAACCTGCAGACTTAGAGGGTTCTCAGCATAGTTATTTTATTGTGTGTATAATGGTGCTCTGATCCCAATTTGGTAGCTAGAGTCATCTACATGCAAACACCTCACAATGCAGTATAAAACACGGTGATATCTGGAAGCTAAAATGGAGTATATGTTTTCTTTTTCCCCCACTCCTTCAAAATGTGGTGGGAAATCTGTATGTCTCTTGCCTTCTCAGTTCAGTGTCTGGATTCAGCTGAGTCCTCATAGGGACATATTGCTCTACTAATCCTTGCCCTAGATAAGAATGTGTGGTGAGAGAGGCAGAGGCTGTGGCTGATGTTTCATCATGCTTGACTCTGGTGGTAAGATGTGTTGGCTTGAGGGCCTGGGGTATTCTGGCATAAAGTAGAGGCTAAGGCAAAATACCTATCTGGCTTTGGAAGGGGCAAAGCACTTCACTCAAGGGAACCTGCATGCAAAGTGAATGCTGCTGGTTTTTTTGTATTTGTGGGTTGAAGGCATAATGTTATAAGAGAGACTGACAAGACGAAGATTTCCTTCCTGGGAAAGTTCCAGCTGCCAGATATCTAATCCTTTGGCAGCTGGCTCCCAGCCTGGTCCCATAGGGTCAAGGATTTCTCTGTTCAAAAAAAAGAATCTTTAAAATCATATGCTAGATGTGTTTGTCCTTCCTTGGTTCTTCACAGAAGCTAAGCACTTGCCTTGTGCTTCTGACAGCAAGGTTCTAGCAGCAGGGGGGTCTCTTCCTGAGACCATTTTGAACAGTCCTATACAACATCATGTACCACTAAAATACTGTGTGAAGGACTGCCAAGCAGAACCTGGGGTTGGCTCAGGCTCTCTTCCTGGAGTCATGCTAATCCTGTTTACTTTGGGAGGAGTATCAACGGGGGAGATGGGTGGGAACAGCAAAAGAATGGTTGTCTTTTTTTCTGTAAGTATGGAGAATGGCGACTGCCTGTTTATCTAAACTAATAAGCCAGCTCTATGTTTTGTTCTTGCTCTTTCAGATCCTGGGCGCTGTGATCCTGGGTTTTGGAATATGGATTCTGGCCGACAAAACCAGTTTCATTGCAGTTCTACGTAAGACACTGTTTCTTCACCATCTTTTTCCATCTGAATTGATTTGAGTCTGGGGCTCTGCTTGACCATGGTGTAGTATGGGGATGGCAATGCTCTTATGCATGGTCTGTGACCTGAGCAGTAACATGGTGTATAGCAAGATGGAACTATCAAGGACAGAGTGAAAGGGAGCAACCCTGGAGACACAGCATTCCTCCTCGGCTCGTGGATTGCAACACCAGACTCAGACTGAGTGAGACCATTGCCTCTTCACCCAACAATCCAAATATTTCATCCTAAACCTAGGGACTAGTATTTAATCCTATTTTCACTGCATGCTGTGTGTTTCTGCAACAGCTTCCTCATTACCGTCCAGTCCAAAGGCCCCCAAAACCTTAATGTAGTTTTGCTGTGTGAGTCCTTTATGTTCTCACTGCTTTCTTTAACAATCTGTTTCAGTTCAGCTGTTTTAAATGCCAAAGAAAGTAGGTGCCTGGTTTTAGTGATGCTTCACGTACGTTGGAAATATTCAGTATGTTTGTTCCTAAGCAGTAGAGGATGCAGATCTGAGGGGGAGGCGGAAGGTGTGGGGCTGTGAAGTGTTTAATGCTCTGACTTCTAAAACGCACTGGATTGTACATACTTCATGAGACTTAGCCTGGCCATCAGAGGTGGTTTGTGTCACTGCACGTGTGAGAGGCTGGCCTCCTTCCCTGTAGGATCAGCCAAGAGCATCAACTTGAGTCTTAACACAGAGAGTCTGCTTTCTGCAACAACCAAAAAACTGAGCTTGCAGGGCTGTAAGTGGACTTTCACCAAATGAGTAGCTCAGCTCCATCTTTACCAAACTCTTTCTTTGTGCATTTTCCTAGAGGGGCCTTCAAAGAACTTTTCTGGTTACTCGTTGCCGCTACCTCCAGAATTGCTGACTCTGGCACCAGTGTCAGATGCTGCCGGAGGGCTACATGTGCATCTCTTGCAGCCCCAGGGAGTGAACAGTAATGGCATATATAGCCCTGTTCCCAACTACACTGATCCTGCAAAGGGCTTTATCTCCCAAGTCCTGCTGAGCACTGGCCTGGCTTTGGAAAGTGCTGGGTGGAGACAACACCCACACTAATGCCATACACAGAGATAATGCTGCTTGCTCTTTTTGTTGTGTTGTGGCATCTGGCTTGCTACCGCAGTAGCAGAAGGGTGAGAAGCAAAATAAGGGGTGTGGGTTAATCAAGTGGGGGCATAAGCAGAAACACACTTTTAATAGAGGGAGCCAGAAAGGAGCTCACCAGGACCTGCCTATTTGCAGCACCCCTCACAGTCTGAGGCATGTTTAGTACCAGTGGGCCAGCAGCTGTTCCCCCAGGCTGATGGGTGTTGCTGCTGCTTGTGGAGGTACGAAGTCCCTGGGTTTGGCTCTGCTTCTTCCCATTTTACCCAGAATCTCTGCTAACAGAGCATTTAAGGATTTAACTTCCTTCCTGGAGATTTCCAGCATCAGCTCTTTCTCCCTGCCCCCTTGCTTCCTTTCCCATGCCTTGCCCCTCTTTCACTCTGCTTTAGTAACCCAGGCATCAGGGAGGGAGCCCGGCACGGCAGGGCACTCCAGCTGCTGCCAAAAGAGCCTGTTGTGCTGGCTTGGCCGCCTGCCCAGCGCAGGGGAAAACACGGAGCGACGGCAAACAGAGCAGGAGTCGTCTTGCCGGCAGAGCCTTCTCTTGCAAGACAAGGCGTACTGCAGATATGAGTGCAAGCACGGCTCCCGTCCCCCTGCCGCTGTCGCTTCTCCGAAGGGTGTTTGAGTTGTAAATATCATTTTCTTTCTTCTAATGAGAAGTTGACTAAGCAACTGCTTTCTAGCACTGTGGAGGTGCTGCAACCTGGGCACTTGAACACTTGGATGGTGGCTGAGCAGATTTTGGGGGAGGGCATAGTGTAGTCTCGTGAAGGCCACCCCTCTAAGGCTGCTGCTTCAGTAAATGCTTTGCAGTATCAGCACCTAACCTGCACGGCAAGAGTCCCAGGGCTGGTGAGGAAGGAGGAGCACGATCCTGGTCTCTGTGGCATATGTCCAGCCAGGGAGAGTCTGGCCTGGAAATGAACCAAGGCTGAAGTGACCTGTGTGGCAAACAGCTCAGGTTCATTTTTTGGTAACTGATCGTTTTCTTCAGTTCGGCATGTTCTAGGGAAAAGTTTGGAAGCTGGTGACTTGCACCAGGTATCAGAAGTGGGGGGAGGTATGTATTAGAGGGGAGGGTATTAGTCTGGTTTCGGTTACTCTCAACCTATTTCAGGAGGAGCTCAGAGGAAGCTTGCCTCCTGGGACTTCCAGGAAATTAAATGCTGAGCTCTAGGAACATTATCATCATTAATCACTGGACATCCAGAATTCCTCTACACTGCAGCTCGCAGGTTTAAGAACATCTCTTAATGATAAATGAGGTTTCTGATTACTATTTCTAGACAGATTATCTCTTCAACTTTTATGCTGAAATGCTTAAAATGCAATCCTATTCTGCAAGAAATAGTACTGTGATCAACCCAAGTGTAACAGCCTGTTGTTTCTGTTGCTTGCAGTACTAATGGTTGAGGGGAGAGGACTGACAGCACCAGCATGTCTGAAATAATGCTACCTAAACTTGGTTGACAAATTGTTGAGTGCTCAAGAGCACAGTCATTCCAGACACAATAGCAGGGGATAGCTAGGAGGATACCTAACAGTAGCTAATTTGGGCGTGATGTCTGTTTTGATCCTGGAATAGCATTTCTTTGCAGGGGGTCATACACAGGTGCTGCAATAGCCTGCAGTGAGCACCTGGCCACAAGTCCTTCAACACTGACTTGTCAAGTAATCTGTCACATCATCTATGCTCAACACTAGCTGTAGCTCTTGCATCATGTTTCACTCCACAGAGTTTGTGTGTCCCACTGTTGACTGCAAGTGGATGTGTAAAAACAGAATGGCTCGAACAAGGAATAGTGCATTAAAGTGAAAAGCTAAACCAAAAAGGGTTTTTAAAGACTTGGAAAAAAGCTTCCCTGAAGCTAGTGAAGGGAATTGAAGCAAATAGGCAGCAGTTGTGGAGTAGAGCATACTTTATATTACTCTCACTTGGAGTGCATTCATGAGGGAGTTAAAAAAAAATCCAGTAGGCAGCTAACTTTCTCCAAACAAGGTTCATTTGTTTGGAGTGACCATGAGTCTTCCAGGCTTTGAGATAATGGAGACCTGCAGGTTGGCTTTGAAGGTCTTCCTTCATCAGAAGACACCCAGAAGCAGCCTTCTGTCCCTATGTTCAACATGCCTCTGTGCAGTCCCTTTGTAGAAGACAACAGACTATTATAAGTAGATATGGAGGCAGTTGTCTAAATGGTGATGGTAGATACAGCTTTTGTCAGTAGCTGATTTTGTTCTCTCTGGCCCCTACAGAGATGTCATCTCCCTCCCTGAAGACTGGTGCATACATCCTCATCGGTGTTGGGGCTCTCACCATGCTGATGGGGTTCCTGGGCTGTCTTGGAGCAGTCAATGAAATCCGATGTCTCTTGGGTCTGGTGAGAGAATTCATGCTATGTTTTAGATCCACCCTTTAATACCTCTCCTACAAAGTATCTGTCTGATTGTAACTGGGGCTCAGGTCTCCTGGGGACAGTGCTTCTACTGGGTCAGCTTAGATCCAATTCTTAATCTGTACACATTAAATTCTCCAGCAGTCAACAGGCTGCAGGACTGACTCCTCAGACATTACCGATGATGAGCTAATACCTCTGCAAAATGACAGATGATGTCACTGATGCTTTCTGGAAACAGTGGGTTGAGGACAGCCAACTGAGGAGAGATGTTCTAGGTGACCCTGTACCTCATCCCCCCCACCCCAACTTCCCATTTGGCATTGTGTGAGGACAAGTATCAAGGGTGGTAAGAGAGAAGAGGAAGAGTGGCAGTGTCCTGCTGTGCTGCAAAGTTCAGCTTCTGTGGAAAGTGCAAGAGTCAAGAAAGACTTGATTAGCGATGTTCTGTATGTCAGGAGCTCTCTTCAAACAGTTCCTCTATAGGAAATTTTCTGTCTGTGATGGATGAGACAACACTAGCTCCATACACCTCAGCCTGCTGCTTGACTTCTGCTTATTCAGAGCACATATGCCAAGTATGAAACGAAGTATGGCCACATTTTGTGTCCTGGCATTAGGAACATCTGATGTAATAGTAGTAGCTGCCACCATTTAACCTCAGATGTCAAATTTTCCTTAAAAGCAGTTTGCTGGTGACTCTTGAATTTAGATCTTCAAACAAATTAAATAGGGGGGGTTTTTTAATTATTTTTAAAAAGGTAATTGACTTACAAAAGTAATTTTTTAAATTATTTTTTTAAATTTACTTTTCCTGCCATGGAGGCTTGGGGTAGGCAGAGTCCAACTGGTTGAGGTCAGAGTGGACTAGGAATGGAGCTGGAGGTGAGAGAAGGAATCCCAGCTGGAATGACACATGCAGAGAGGGTGCTTATAAACCCTCTCTCTCCTGAAGTCTTCCTGTTGGCCTGATGGGAGAAGTGCTGAAGCGTACTGGTCCGATGTAGATGCTTGTACTTAAGCCTTTTACTGAGGGGAGCGTTGTTGATAGCAGAGCCTGTCTGCAGGCAGAAGTGTTGGCTCAATGTTGTGACTTTTGTATATGAAATCATAGTAAAACTTGAGTTATTATGTACAGACCTTTCTACAGACTGATAGTGGTCATCTGTTCTCTTTTTTTTCCAGTACTTCACCTGCCTGATGGTAATCCTCATAACTCAGGTTGCTGCTGGACTGGTCATCTACTTCCAGAAAGAAACGGTAAGTGTTTCTTACTGTGCATGTTTTCCTTGGTCTTGGTTTGGGGGAACAGGAGACACCTGGAAATTCCTTCTTCCAAACTGGGATGTACCATTAGCAGGTGTAACTGGATTCTCCTCCCCTTTACCCTAGCTCAGCAGCTTTGCTGTACAGTTTACTGCTTTGGTATCTGCCAGCCTCAGTAGTGCTACTGCCTCAAGGATTATGAAGCTCTGTTTGGTATGCAGGCTTTATTTTTGGGTGGTGAGAGCAGTAAAAAGAAATTCCTGAAAGGCTTTTGACCACACCTCCCCTTGATCTTGCTGCAGACTACTATTTGAACATGTGGTAGCAGCGGTTACCACCATGTTGCCATCACTGGTTCCTTGAGGCGTTACCAGCCTGGGTGATTGCTTTTCTGACCGGCCTCCCTCCTTGCATCGTCTTGTTCCATCCTTTCAGTCCTTCTGCATCTGTATTAAAACTCTCCTTGGAAGAGCTGTCCTCTTTCCCCAAGAGCAAACCCAAGTATCTGACAGTTCCTGTACTACAGTTTGAGCTTAAAGCCAAGTGGTTTAACATTTTGAAGTGGATCTCTGTCAGCAATGCAGTTTCACAGCATATGCTTCTAGAGCTCCAGTAGGCTTGGTAAAGTATAACTTTCAAGCTACTTAAGTGCATTGCAACAGCCTGTCTGGCTGTAGGGTTCCCTGGCCAGGGCAGTGCCCTGTCAGGCCTCCAGCTATTTGACAGCTAAACTGGGAGCTGCATTCATGCAGTGGGAGCAAGTTATAACTGTTGGAGTCCTTGCTGGCTTCTGTCCTGGTACCAGGTTTCTGGTACCAGTTGTGGATAACCCTGTCCTTTGCCACATAACTAACTGTCTATACTCCTGCACGGCTGTGCTTTCTTCTGCTAAGCCAACCCTCCTGCTAGGTGGTTACAGAAAGCTGGTTGAATAAGGTATGGATGGGGCCTGGTGGTGAAGTCTGGGGGCAGGGGGAAGGTGCCTGCCCCCGGCGTAGCTGATACGAGCTTTGTACAAGTGACTGTGGTGACTGGGAGCAGCTGTTGGCTGGGTTCCTTGCCAAACATGGCTTGCTCTCAGGGCTGGCTGGAGCTGAAGGAGAAACTGAAACGTTGGCTAGCTGGTGTGTAAAGTTACGGCTTTAAACAAGCTGCTGATGCTCAAGAAACAGCTCTGACTAATGTGGAGGAGGAGGTGTGGGGATGGGCATTCCCTTGCGATGGGGAAATGTGACTTTTCAGACTGTGAAATTCCAAACCTCTGTTGGTATTTCTCCTCCAGCTGTCATGCTACTGTAGAAAACTCCAGCTTTTGAGCTGTAGCTCTTCATTTGAACCTCAGTCAGACCAGGGGGAGAATAAAAGTGCTGGGGGTTATTCTGCACAGCCCTTGGAGCTGCTGTGGCTCAGATCGTCACTTGTACGGATCCAGCAGGATGGCAGAGGAAGCTGGGCTTTGAAAACATGCTCCTGTTTGGTCCTTGGTGAACAAAACTTACGGAAAAGCTCTTCCAGAGCCCTTCTATTTCAGGGATCTTCTGAAGTAACTGCCTAGAGCACTAAGACAAACTAAGACCTTTCGAGAAGGTCTTGGCTGAAACCTCCCACACTGGTTTGTGGCTGCGCTTCAGTGATGCTATGCATGTCTCTCTGCTTCACTTGATGTACGTCATCCCAGGGCAGCTCGGAGCACAGTGAAGCAAACTGAAAACTGCTCGAGATCCAGTCCCTAGATGTCTATTGTGTTCTTCGTGTTTATTTCTTTCTGACTTCAGGAACTTGGCTAGATATAAAACAAGGAATAGCAAAGGGTGGAGGAAAGGATCTTCGATCCCAGCTTGTAGCAAGGTGATACTCGCTTCTCCACTTCTTGAAGTATTTACTTCTGCACTGCAGGAGAGTAGACAGGATTATTGTTGTAGTCCTCTCTACCTGCCCTTTTCTTGATTAGTAGCTACTGAACAGATTCACTTGATGTTGGTTTTTTTTTTTTTGGTTGGAATATTTGTTCCTTTTCAGTGTGAAAATCCTTCCCCACCCATGACATATGAAAGTATACCGAAATTGAGTTGGCATAACTGTAAAAGGCTGTCTCTGATAGGAGGGCTGCCGCTTTGCCTCCCCCATGGGCATTCCTAGAGGAATGCCCCTTCAGAGTGGAATTGCCCAGTACTACCGGGAGGATGTTAATGCAACATCCATTTACCCATGTCTGTTGGTGACTGAAACTGTGTGGTGGAGTGGGGTTTTTCTAGGGACAACGAAATAGTAGTGTCACAAATGGCATTCTGCTTTGAGCTGAATGTTGCTACTCGCCGATGTTGAGTGGATCTCAAGGCCCTAAAGGTATGAGAGCCTGGGCAAGGTCTCTCTTGGCCTAGTTCACACAGTTCTCTGCAGCTTGGCTCTAAATGCCTTGAGCAAAGGAGAGCAGTGGTCTTTTGGGAATTGCCCTACTTGCTAGCTATTGTTTGCAGCAAACAGGCCTGTGTGATTGCGTGCAGCGACTTGCCTGGGGCTGTGGACTATGTGTTAGTTTCCGAATCCGAAGCGACTAGGGGGTCGGAGCCCCCTCCTGGTTTTCTGAGCCTATTTTCATGTGCAGGCCAGGAGCTAATAAATGCTGGGGGAAGGATCTAGCTTGAGTCTCAGACAGAGAGACAGGACTGATGGTGTCTGAGAGTGGAAGAAGCCTGCATGATTCATTCTGAGAGTGGAATCAAAGACCTCTGCTCTTGCCTCTGGTGTTCAGCTTTCCCCAGCTGCTTCTTCAGTAAGCGTGTGTGAAGGGGAGACTGACAGCCCTGCTGCTTTCTGGGAGTGGTCCATGGCTTCGGTGCCCAGGCTTTGAATGCCCCTGCTGTGGGGTGGCAGGGTTGTGCCTTCTGACACCAGGCTAGCTGGAGCTGGGCAGCAGCAGGAGCCCAGGGAGCAGGAGCAGTGATTTCTTGGAGCAATCATGCTCCACACAAGCACTGAGTCCTGAGAGGCCGTAAATGGGTGAAGATGGTGAGGATGTTGAAAGCCTGCCTAAGTGTTCAATATGCCTTTCTAGCTTGTTGCTCTTTCAGTTTTCCTCTGCTGAGTGCAGAAGGGTGATCAGCTGCAGGTGCCTGTGTTTCCCCTTTGGGCTGCTCTGCCGGTTAAACCCATGAACAAGCTGCCTCTGTGTGTGAGGTCTCCAGCGCTGTGCTGCTGTTTGCGTAATATTCCCCCTTTCTCCAGTTACTTTCTGAAACACCTAAGAATGCCTGAGTTTTTCTTAAACTGAAATGCCTCGCTTTGAAACTAGAGCTGTTTGTAAGACTTCTTGCCACTTCTTGTGTAAGAGTAGAGGAAGAGCAGAGATACAGCTTCCCTATGCATCTGTGATTGGGGACAACGAATTCGGGCCCTGTCTCTGCTTGTCTGTCTCGGGGTCCTGGGGTGGAGAACAGAGGCACTGACTGGGGTTCTTGCAGAAGTGACCCTAGACTCCGTCTGGCCTAATAGCTAAGGGGCCAGATGGGCCCAGGGTAGGACAACAAACCCATCTCTCCGTGCCTCTCTTTGTCAGCATGTGGAGCAGCAGTGTGCGGGAGGGGTGAGGGTGGCAACTCAGAGGTTCAGTAACTGATAAGGCTTCCGGCAGCAGCTGAGGCCAATCTCATTAGTGAGAAGGAGGTCAGGTTGCCTTGATTTGAAGGGAAGGAAAAGGGGAAGCAAAGTAATTAAAAGGGGAAGAGGTAGAAATCATGAGAAGAAAGATCATGCAGCTCCCATCTGTTTGGCCTGACATAGCTGATCCCCGTGAGCCAAGCTGCAGTTTTCCTAAGAGGAAGAGTTGCTGGTGTAGAGAAGCTTCTCTCTAGCGGTAGGCACTGCTTCCTCTTGCTGGGTGTCCCTGGGATTGCCATGATCACTTGCAATGCTTAACAGTAGGAGGAAAGGGAAGAATAGTTTCCACTGATCTGAAATGTGTTGTAGCACCACGGATAAAAAGGTAATACATGGGATGGCAGCATCCTAGTGCTCAGGCTGATGTAACTTGCTCCCATCATTCAAGCAGTCTAATGACA
Organism: Phaethon lepturus; assembly: GCF_000687285.1. Lineage (NCBI taxonomy): Eukaryota > Metazoa > Chordata > Aves > Phaethontiformes > Phaethontidae > Phaethon > Phaethon lepturus. The sequence goes on along the minus strand of NW_010555429.1, from coordinate 13,934 downwards.
CTTCTCTCCAACCTCTTGTGATCTGGGTCTGTCCTTAGCCCTAACAGCTATCCTCATGTACAGGCTGGCTCAGAAGAGCTTCAGAAGGAAGTGGCAGGAAGAAGGTGAAGGAATCTGCTGGATGGTAGTCTGCTCTCATCAAACAGAAAGGTGTAAATATTTTGGGATAAGGAATGGGGATGAAGGGATGATGTGATACACCTGAGCTTTGTGATAAGGCTGATGAGCTTTGTGATAAGGCTTAATGAGCAGTTTAGGTAGTTGTAGTACTTCCTGTCTTAATATAGAAGTGGCAGTTGTAGGAGTCTGGGGAGAGGCCGATCAACGCCTTGTAAAAAAAGGAAGTTTCCACCAGCTGTGTGTCAGCAAACCCAGCTGCACACAGGAGCAGAGTGACTCATACCTCCCCTGAGGGGTGGTGATGAACTGCAGTGACTGAGATTCTGGACCAGAGTCTCGCTTGCACTGCAAGGTTAGAAATATGTTACCTGTGAGTATTGAAGGTGATGTTGTCCTTCAGCTTGCACTTATCTTTCACCTCTATCTCATCTGGGGCAGGCAGCAGTTGTTCAGCCTGTGTCTTACCAGGATAACCATACCTGGTTCTGTTCCCTTATTGTTCATCAGGTTTGTAGCCCTTCTCTGTGCCTGGGCAAGGACATACTGGGGAGTACTGGTGCTTTGGCTGTTGCATTGCATAGCAAAGCTGCCTTGTTTTCCCTTCAAGACTGAGGCTGTATATATCTCCTTATCTGTATTTGTTATTTTCTGAACTTAGCTTTTTTTAAGTCACTGAAGCTATGTTTAACATTTCTGAAGAGATATAGTTTGTGCTTTGTACAATTGTTTTACTGTTTTCCTGTCTCACCTGGAAGGATTTTTCTGAAGCATACTAAGGCTGCTTCTGTTCTCTGACTCTGGACCACTGGAGCCTATAGGGTTGTTTGTTTTGTGGCTACCAAGCATCCCAAGTTTTTGTGGTAGATCTCCAGTTGTCCTCCGTACATTATAACACTTACTTGCCCCGGACTCCACAACTTCGGTTTCTGGCGAGTTAAATTTATTTCCCTTTCTATTCTGATCTTAAGGGGATGCATGATTGCTCGGTCTGATGTCTGAATTTCTCTGTCTCAAATGTGCTTCCCATCAACACTGTAACAAGCATAATGCTGTACTCGATAAGCAAAGGAATTTATTCCAAGCCTCAATTTCTGAGGAACCTGAGTAGCAGTCTCCCATCTGCATAATAAGCTTGAGAAGAAACTGATTGGTGGAGGAAATGGGGACCTAGAATTAACTCACTTTTTTCTAGAATGACTTCATGCTTACACAGCAGCATGCCATGCAACATTGAAAGCTAGGGTGGATTTGTTGTGTTTACTTCTGCCTGGAAAAAGAATTTCTTAGCAAGAAACTGGTCATCACGGTGGGACTTGGTAAACCCGTTCTGTATTTCATCCTGTTGATCATATTTATTGCCTCTTCTCAAAAGCATAGACAAGACTGCAGAGTAATGTATTTGAAGGTCCGTCCAGGGGATTTGTCACTGCCTGGTTGCTTTTTTCCTTTAAGTGTTGCTTTGTGTACCAATTAAATGCTCATTTTCCAATTATTTTAGTCATGGTTCTATCTGCCTTTTTGCTGTAACTTAAAAATAGCTGTATTGTGGGAGTGTGATAGTCTGAGCATCTATTACTGTTTCCTTCAGATCCTTTGGAGAAGGTCCAAGCAGAAGCTACTGCCCATTCCACGTTTTTTTGTAGCGATTGTAATCTCTGTCTGCAGTTTGTCTCTGCCCTAGCCTCTTTCACTGGAGCTAGAGCAAAGCAAAATGTTTTCACACACAATGATGAGCCCCTGTTTTTCTCCACTGTGGGGAAGGTGGACCCATAGCAGGACTAACACAAGTGATAGGGAGGGTTGTTATGTACCCTAAGCCCCAAAGAGGAGGCTACAAGGAATTAACTAATCTAAGTCTCCTGCCTTTTTTCCTTGCCAGCTGAAAGAAGAATTGTCCCGCATAGTTGGAAGTCTGATTGAAAATTATGACCCTTTGAATGATGAGGAGAGGAACCTACAAGATGCATGGGACTATGTGCAAACACAGGTGAGTCATGGGAGGCAGCAATAGGCAGGTGATGTTATTTGTCAGTGCAGTAAACGGCCTTTAAAACTAGGCTGAGGACAGGGAAACGGGTATTGCAAGACGCAATACTGTAGCACATTGATCTGGCTGATCTACAAAATTGCCTGTGAGGTTTGGTGCCTGCATACTAGAAAACTGTCTTGCTTGGTAAGACCCTGAACCGTTCCTGCATGCTGCCTATTAGGACTAGATAGTATTGTATGCTAATGTATCTGGCCTATCAAATGGCATCCCAACACCTCTTTGTCTGCACAGCCTCCAGAATACTAGCACGTGTGAAAGCCACAGTGCATACTATTTTTGTAGCAAGTACAGTCCCTAGCTTATTGCTGGGCAAGTCAGCAGCACTGCCTACCTTACTACTTGGTGCATGTTGCTTGTTTATTGTCGTGGCGCTTCTGCAATTGTCAGTGGTCTTGGGAGCTATTCCAGCCACCCCTGGTTTCTGTTTTAGCATCAGGGTCAGCGCTTGAGCAACTAGGTCAGTGTTCAGGCATGCTGGAATCATGATAGCTGTTTACTGCCGAACCACAGGCTTGAGAGCTGGCTGGCAGTTGTGGTTAAATATATGCCCAGCATGGGACTGGTGTGTAGTAAGTACAAGTAATAGCATTTTTCTTCTGTCTGTTCTTTGGTCTGCAAAACATTGACCTGCAGTATTTGTCCTCCTTGGAGAGAGGATGATTTATTTATGTTTTATCACTGTAGTTGCATCTCCTTGCTAGCGAACTCTAGAGAAGGCTGAGTCTACTGTGGAGAGGATCCTGCTTACACCCTTCTTTTATGTAGGAACAGAAGATGAAGGTTTTGCAGAGGTGGACAAGTAGAGTGTTAGGAGTCTAATTTCTCTCATACACTAGAGCTGGCATTTGAAAGGGGATGGGTGTTCTGCAGACCAGTTTTGCAGTTAAAGTCCAAACCTCTGTGAGGTAGAGGTAGTTCCTTCTGGAGGCTGGATCTTCAACACTTACTTGGAAACCAAATACTTGTCCTGGTGTGGGTGTTCAGCTGTTTGTAGCTCTGCTCTCATGTCTGTTATGTCAGACTGAAACGTTACACTTCCTTTCTGAGCAGAAGTGGATTTTTCCCTAAATTTCTACCTCAAGTTTGATAGCCTTTCTGCTCTGTACCACCATGCAAGCACTGGGATCCATGCTTAAGATAAGATCTTAGTCTTTGCTGGACTTCCCGATGCGCTTTCCCCTCCAGCAACTACAGTTGCATCACGTGGCTGTATAGGAATGTAAATGTTTCTTAGGATGGAAAATTTTTCCTCATCCCATCTTCCAGCCAGCCCCAACTGCAGCCAGGCGGGTGCAAACCCGCCGTGACTCGCTGGGGCTCGGCAGCATGTCGACGCCATCATGCGGTGGCTGCTGGTGTCCCCCAGGGGCCACGGCGAGGATCAATGATACCTTGCAACTGGGAACCAGAAAATGAAAAGTTCCAGCTTCACGTCTGCTCAGTAACGGTGTACTGCTCAAAGAAAGATAAAGTCTTAGCGTTTAAACCTATGGAAATGGCATCGCTAGTGGAAGACTAGGTAGCAATCCTTTCGAGATGTCTTCGAATACGCGGGATGTCTTGTCAACACATTAATCAAGACAAGCTTGCCTTGCTTGTCCCTCACCAAATTAACCTGCTGATGATGAACTAGAGGAACTGAAAAAATCTCTCAGACTTGTCACACAGCACAACTGCCCTCCTCCAGCTGACCCACCAGCAACATCTGTTTTGCACGTTTACTTCTGTTTAGCACTGTCACCTGGTGATAAGATGCGGTTTGCTAGTACTTGGTCTGCAAAAACTAATCAAAATTACACTCTGTGGAATTGATGTCAAGCTGCATGGCCTGCTGCAATTTGAGTATCTAGGTCTCATGCAGTCAGGCTTGTGAAGGATGCGTATTCTAGCATGACTGGTGTGCTAGAACTGGTGTGCTAGGCCTGTGCATATTACCGTCTACTATGCTCAAAGTCTGCTAGAAGTGTCCCTTTAACTCTTGTCTTGCTAGCAGAGTGATTCTTTGGTAGGAAATAATGCCTCTGTCTTCTGGATGGCCCTATGTATAGGTTATCATCTGGTAACCAGGGTGATGTTCTAATGTAACTAATCCATACAAACTGTATGGCCTGAGTGGTGTTGTTACAAGGAGAGCTCCTGCGTACTTCTACCTCCACTGCCTGTTTGTTTTCACGTGCGGTATGTTACCAGTGCAAAGCATAAGACCGTGGTGATCTCTCTGCTTATTAGATAGCCTGCTGTGGATGGACTGGAGCAAAGGACTGGGAAAATAATGCGATTCTTATCAACCAAAGCATGACTGCGTATCCCTGCTCCTGCTCCAATAGCTCCAAGGACTTCCAGGTAGACAGCGGTTTCTGCAATCTGGATGTCCCTGTCAACGGCACTGCAACATATGCTGACTGGCCTGTCCATGAGCAGGTGAGTGGATATGTCTGGGCCCTGTGAAGCTTCCACTGAAGTTGCCTTGTCTTTGTTCCTCTAGGAATTATTTAGAGCACTTTTTTCATGCCAGTATTGCTTGAAGTACCTGTGGAAACAGGGGTGATGTAGGACAGGGATCCCGCCCTTTTCTGCTAAAACTACTGTGAAACTTGGTATGGCATGTAACTGGAATAATCTCTATATGCATAAGGAGATGTGTTATGGATTTTCAGTCTTGAGATACTTGGATTCATGCTTCTTTCCCTTGTGACCGTGTTTTCTCCATAGGGATGCATGGATGGTGTAGAGAAGTGGTTGAAGGACAACCTTGGTGTCATTCTTGGGGTCTGCACCGGTGTTGCTGTTATAGAGGTAAGTCACTCCTGACGTGAACCTATACTGTCTTACCATGCAGACTCGTTAAAAGGTAAAGCTATTTTTTCAAGTAATAGGCACCTGGTTTAATGGTAGTGCAGATCTAGCTCTTGGTTTGTGTCTGCCTGGAGCTTTGAACTGCTGCTTTCATTGGTTGGATTAAAAATTGAACAAAACCCTGTTTGTTTGTGGTTCCTGCTGCTGTGTCTGATGCTTGGCAATTCAGTGCATGCATAACCAGGAAGAATGAGACAAGCAACATCCCAACTGTTGCCTTAAAAAGCCTATAACATAGATTCCAGATGAAGGCACATCTGTTTGCAGCAAAACATTTTTGTCACCCGGATTGTTGCATTTTCCTTGCATTGGGGACCAACTCTCTTCACCTGTGTGGTATCATTAAAAGGAGACCACTGTATTGTGCTCCCCTGTATCACCCTTTCTTCCCACTTTATCTCTCTGGTTGCTGATTTTGTTCCCATTCTTCATTACTTATTCCAGCTGCTGGGAATGATACTGTCCATTTCACTCTGCAAGAATATACACAGTGAAGACTACACCAAAGTGCCCAAGTCTTGAGTTGGCTGACTCCAGAGCTACGGCACCACAGAGAAAGGAGAAACCAGAACATTCCTGCCTCATACCCAGACTGTCCAAGCATTGACCATTATTCCTGTGACATCCCATTTCTGATACCACTCTGCTAAGAACTGTTAGAGCTGCAATACAGCCTGATCTTTTGGCAATAGGGCCATCGGGCCACCTGCATCCTGCCTCTGGATTATTTCTACTTCAAGAAGCAGAACTCAACTGTCTTGTATCACATGAGACGCTGATTAACCTGAGGGGACAATGCTTTTGCTGCCTGCTCCATGTTAAACAACACTGTTCATATCTCCATTCTACAACCCACTGGGCCTAACATACAATAATTTCTCTTGCCCCTCCTCCTCTCACACATCTTTCCTCCTACCCTCAGAAGTCCCATCTCTTTGTCCCATAAGCCAGGATTGCTGTTGAGATTCCAGTGCTTTGGTAGCTTCACCTACTTCACTGACTTGTGGTGGTAACTAGTCGTGCTTTATAGGCCTTCTCCTCCTTTGCAGTTAACCTGATTTGGCTACTACTGTGCATCTTCCAGCCTAGGCTCTCATCTGAAATATTGAGCACTACTTTCATACTCGCTTCTCCTGCTTCTGGAGTCAGCTATGGCTTGCCTTCAGCAGAGCTCTTCCCTTCGAGTGTGATGAGAAGACACCAGGAGGGAGCCAAGCCTACCTGTTCCTAGTGTGGCCTGGCAGATTGTGGTGGTGGTGGTGCTCAGCTGCTTCTGGAATGGGTCCTTTGGGTTCTGGATTTGGCACTTAAATGTTTCTCCCGCTTGCCTCTCTACCTTTTCCTCTCCCCGTTGCATTGCTTTGCTGGCTTCTGTCAGCTTGGAGGTACTTCAGAGGCTGCTGCATAGTATGGACTTGGCTCCAGGCTGGCTCTGTTGGTTGCATTCTTGGGTTGCCAACTTTTATAGAGGTTACGATTAACTTGATTCTTCCCCTGCCCCCTTTATGAACATAAAATTTGTTAGCTATAGTTTTTAATTATGAATATGGAGGGATCTGACTGGATTGCTGATGCCGTATATTGGAGATATCACTGCTACCAGTGCCCGGTTTGGATTCTGTAGTTTGGAAGCAGGATACATCGGTCTTATTTCAGTTGTCCAGTCTTCCAACTCCACTGCGGTCTGGAGCCATGGCTGCATCCTGAGCTTTGTCTTGAGTATAAGCACTGCAGCAGATAAGTGGCTGGTTCTGCCATTGTGCAGGCTGGGTCGTTTCTATACTTAATGGCTGGTCGGTTTGCTCTATTCAGCCAGCGGCCAGCAGCAAGGAGTGGTGTAGAGCAGAAGAAAGTAGGAAATGTATGTGGAAAAACTGCCCCAACTTCTTAGATAAGGGAGCTGGGTGCAAATCTTCAGTCTTAGAGGTGGCTTGGGCACAATAGATCTCCCACGTGCGATCACCCTGACAGCAGGAAGCTGAATGAGAGAGAAGTGGATGGTCCTTGCCTGAGACAAGTGCAAGGTACTTGTGAGAGAGCCTTTGCCTTACAGAGGTGGTCCCAGGACTGTCTCTTGTCAGGGGTGGGGTTGCTAGGAATAACCCTAGTAGCAGTTCAAAGGGATGGCTTCACTACCTGCTCAGTTTTCCTTCTGGGAAGAAAGGCTCGTGCCAGGGGTTCAGGGCCCCAGCAGTGGGTCCCTGCTCCATCTTTATCTCTGGACACCGCAGTGATTGGTGAGAGTACATATGACTGGGTAACTGGTTTTCATGGAGGTTTATGATAAGGCTTTGCTATTTTGAGACACCTGCCCGCTCCAGCATGGATCCTTCAAGCTGACCTTTGCTATAGCAGAAGGCACCCTTCTTAGCAGTAAAGCTTGCTAGCTTTTGTAGCACAAAGTCTATTCTCTAATGTGTTCTTATTTGTAAGATTCTTGTTCAGTTACAGATGCCAATGCCGAGCAGCAAGTAAAGAGAAGCCCATGCTGGGTTTCCTTTTTGTTTTTTTGTCTGTTTTTAGCAACATCTTCCTACTGGAAGAAATGCATGTACAGATATAAAAGTCTAGAGGGTGAATATTTCTGTAATAAAGACTTTGCTAAAAAAAAAAAAATGTATCTGCCTATGACTTGTGCATTGCAGTGGTTTCCCCTTGCTTCCTCTTCACTCCCTTCTGCTTACATGCAAATCACTGACACCTTGTTTGTTCAAGGTAGAACAGGTTTTGACAGGTCCTTTGCTGAGGTCCATGTGCGAGATCAATGTGGACTGTGAAGATACTGCCCACCAGAGGGAGGTGACAATTTTCCTAGGCTAGTAAACTTTGCCTTGTTTTATGAAGTATGTCTGTGAGCTAACTGAGTGGTAGTTCCTTTGAATTAGCTGCTATCTCCTAAGCTAAGTGATCTCTGTATTTGAAGGTGTCACTTCAAATCTGTACAGTCTGCACTGTATGAAGACTGAAGACTCAGGGACTAACTGGCAAAACATAAGCCTGCTGCTATGTCCACAGTGCATAAGCTCTTGCTAGCTTAGCTTTATAATTTTTTTCCTCTTCCTACTCACCTTCAGTAGGCTCCTGCCTCCAGGCTGCTATTTTAAAAAAGTTTTCTCAGCTGCTTCCCTGCCTTGTGAGGAGGAAGAAAGCAGAGGTAACCGTTTTTGTAGGTTATGCCACTGCACACTGGGCTTGACTGTTTGAAAAGCTCTTGAAGTAGATAGAGCAGCTGTATAAATTTTCTTGCTTGCCTCAGCTAAGCAGCTGAGAAGTGGATATGAGCTGGATCTCAAAATTCCTTCAGATCCTGCTCCATGGTGGTGTTTCTAGCCATTTAAAATGGCTTTCCTTAGAAGGACCTATGTTAGTGTGCTAGTGGAGCTTAGAACTGTTGCTTTAGGAAGTAATATGCGTGCCCTAAGTCCTCATACATGTTTGAAGAAACAGAGCGGAGTTTGCAGAGAAGGTGGTGCTGGGGTGCTACCAGCAAACACTGGTGGCAACTGGTCTAAAATCAAGACTTCAGTTACCCTGACCAGCTGAGTGCAGAGCTTAAATGCTGAGGTGCTTAAATGGATCCTGGACCCGCAGTAGGGTGCAATGATCTGTCTGATCTGTGAGCACGACTTGTTCTTTTAGGCTGTCCTAGGCTGTGCTTGAGGAGAGCTTGGGATGATCTGTCTGATCTGTGAGCACGACTTGTTTTTTTAGGCTGTCCTGGGCTGTGCTTGAGGAGGGCTTGGATCTTGGTCATGTGGGATTTCCTCTCTTTCTGGTTGGTTTCCTAGAGCACCCTGCTTCAGTCAGGTGGCAACGCTTTCCCAGGGACTCACGATTTAGAGGGCTACACTTCGTGACCAAGCTGCCAAACCTGACCAAATGGCTGCTAGGTGGGGAAGGATGCTGCTGGTTCTCTTTCAGCCTGATGTGGAGCTGGAAGGAGACAAGGAGAGAAGGTGATGACGGCTGTTTGTCCCCAGCTTGGGTCCGCAACTGCCCGAGCTCTGTGGAAACCACTTGCCTTTGGCCACTGGAGGGAGGTGTTCCACCATGGACTCAGCCCGGGTGCTGCAGTATCAGCAACATCGGCTGGTCCCTGGGGGATGAGATGATGACACTGATCGCTTCCTTCTGCTCCTAGTTACTCCTGGCAGCAGGGTAGCTAAAATAACTTGTAATTACAAATGTATTCTCCTCGTAAACGATTTGTGTTGCGTGCTTGGGATTTTTAGGGATAATTTTCCCTTCCATTTCTTGGAGCAGCACACAGTTGGATTTTTTTGTTGCATGTCTTCCACTACTGTATATGGGTTGTGCTTGCTTCTCGTGTTTCTGCCCTAAGTAGCTCTGGAAGTTGAAGATAGCATGAGGAACGTCTCCTGCTGCTTCTTACTTTGTTCCCGTCTTTTTCCTGTTTCCTTCCATCCTCAGTTTCTTTGTGTGGAAGGTTGGTCTGGGTGGAAGGAAGGGGGCATTTGCCTATAAACCTGATCTAAAAAAGGATTCCAGTAAGAAGATCCTCAGACCTTCAGAGAGCAAGAAGCCTGCTGCTGCTCCTTGGGCCAGGCTCTCAGCTCATCTCCAGAGGTAAAGGTTTGCTGCTGGAACTAGAAATCAGAATAGCACTCGGACTTCTTGGGAGCTGCAATATTTGTCTTAGCAAAACCCACAGTGCCAGCCTCTGCAGTAGCTCAGCAGATGGAAGCATTTTGTGCATGACCAATAAGCTGCTATATAGCTGTCCCAGGCCAATAATTAATATTGCAAGAGTATAGTTGCAACCTCCCTGTGGCCTTAAGCAAGGCCCCTAGTAATGAACTGGTGACGTTCCTCATATGTGATCATGAGGAATTCAGAAACTGCTATAAATTTTTCCCATGAGGTGTTTTTTTTTTTCCTTCTGGAAAAGGAAGAGGAATTGCATTAGAGTGAGTATGGGTAAGCCTATATGTCGCAATGCATCTTGTTTTCTGTAATGGTTTCTGCATGGCACGTACTCAAATGTAACATGTGGCAGCTGTTCTTTTCTCTCTAACTCTCCCACGTGTGGTGCTGTGGCTGGTCCCTGCCAGCTTTGCTCAGGAATTGAGGCTAAATTTGGTAGACTTCAGAAAAGGTCTGATTCCTGGCTGCTGAAGGACAGCAAGTGGTGGTGTCAGACTCCGTGACTTGGTTGTGGAAGGTGAGGAACAGCAGCCACAGGGGTTTATTGCTGAAAAGCCTGAGGACCCTGGGATTCCCACAAATGCATTTTCACAGCCAGTTGCTGCCACTCAATGCCATAAATGGAGAACATACCCTCAATTATTCATGGTCTGGCTCTAACCCATTAGCCTCTGAGACTCTTGGCTCTAGCCTTGGCCTTTTATTACGAAGAATAAACCTCACTTAGCAGCCAGGATTTCTGAATGACATCTTAAGCCAGGTTGATACGAAAAACTTGTCAGTGTAAAATCTACAAACGTGGAAGTCTTCAAATACTTGTAAGCTGGCAAGAGGCCCCTAGCAAAAACTATGCTATTAGTGAACCAAAGCTATTAGTGAAATGTTGCTAGTAAAGCTACTAAGTGTGTTTTAGCCATTGTAAACAGTTTCTAGCAGGCATGTGCTGGTAGAGCGCATGCAGTTTCTTGCCTTGTGGCAAGCATCTCTCCTGCCAAACATAGGAAATTACCTTCTCCTAAGTAGATTAAGGTATCTACTAGACCCTAGCCATACTTTCTTACTTCTCATAGGTATGAACATTCTGGTTTCTTCCTTCTAAGCTCCTAATAATGCTTTTGGGGGGGGGGTGTGTGCTGTTTGGCTTTTGTGGGGAGGGGTTAGGGGAATATTGGATGCTCTGTATCTGGAGAAAAGGTATTCTCATTTCTCCAGGCAAAAATATTATCCCCATTTAAAGTAGGGGTTTAAGAGAAGGATAAGGCTCCAAGTAGTGTGTGATGCTCTAAGAGGTGTGGAATCCAAGAGGGAAAATCCTGCTTTAGCCACCAAGGAAGTATTTGTACATACTTGAATTAAATTTCTCTCTGGTGTCTTCTTTCCTATACCTCTCTCACTAATGAACAATATCATAAGGTGACTTGTCTGTCCACAACAATCCAGAGTTAAGCAGAAAATACAGAAGCCTATCTCTGTAACCACAACAGGCCCCATCTCTAGGAAACTAAAGATCATTTCCCTTCCCTCCTATAGGCTCCAGATGGTAGTAACTGCCATTCCTTCACAATGTTTCTTTGAGCAACAGCAGCAGCTCAAGGGTTATCTTGATACTGCTCTTTGTCCTGTGAGTGTTCACCAGGTTAGGTGTAAATCAGTAATTCCTATGTGAGGCCATCATGCTGCTGCTCCAGACCTGTATCAGGTCTAGACCTCTCCCAGGACTCCGGATCCTCACTATGTTACTATAGTGGCAGACCTTGTCTATCGTGTGACTCTTGCCAGCATTACCTGCTGTTCATAACCTTAAGCCTTTGCCATGTTGTCTCTTCTTGTCCAAGAAATTTCCCTGGAAGTTCTTTGTCTGCAGTTCTTTCTGGATCTGTCTGCCCTGGCATCAGGTAACTAAATCCAAAAAAACAGTTGTGACAGTGCTGGAGATCAGAGGAACGTGCGTCAGACTAACTTTTTCTTCTTTTTGCCCTGCTGAGTTACTGACTGGACATATGGAAGTTCTTCAGAGACAGCAAGAATCCCAGAGCATGTGATCATCTGAATTGCTTACCCAGCATGCTTCCTGAGTATTTTCTACATAGTGCTTCTGGAAACTATTTAGGATTTACTAGGGTGGAAATGTGAGGTCCTGTCAAGACCATGTTATAGTACAGGCATGTGCTTTGGGCACTGAACTTGCAAAATGATGTCAGAGTAGTATAACTCATGCAGTGATGTCTGCAGACAGCCTGGAACAATAACGCAGCAGAGAGCAGACCTTTAATTTTGGCAGAGGTTGTTTCACAGTGCTCTTAAGTATTTGAAAAGAAGTTGTCCTTTTAATACCATGTTGTAATTAACTCTGGTTAGCACTGGTTGGGAATTCTTTTGGCAAAACAGTTTTTTCCCTAGAGGCTGTAGGTTCCTATGAAACAAAGTATGTTTTGTTTATATTTGTGTTTTGTTTTTTTTTTTTTCTTCTGGTTAAACAGGACTGAAAATACTTGGATAACTTCTGCTGGAGGTTTTTTTTTCTGCTTTCTTAGTAGTTGCCTCATAGTAAAAATAATGTTTAAGACCTGGAATTGGATACAATAGGTTTATAAAACCATATTCTAAATATGAGACCTAACAACATGGTGTGTTGGTCTTCTGAGGTGGGATAGACAGGGGACATGAGTACATTTTTTTTTTCTGTACGAATAGTCAAGAATGGTGGCTGTATCTGAGAAAAAGAAGTAATTTTTTTGCCTTTAAGTCTGCACTTCTCAAGAGCTGTGGGCTGAAGAAAAAAAAGGGGGACCAACCAAATGCCGCTAAACCAACCAAAAAGAATAACCTATCCAAGATACCAGTGTTGTCCCTAGGATGGTTGGAATGAGACTAGGGGGTGCCTGCTACTTCCACTTCAAGCAAAGATGTCTATAACGAATGTGCAAACCAGATCCACTTCGACACATCCTAGAATCACCTATGTTAGCAAATACCTTTAAGATAGAGTTCAACCATAAACCTAGCATTGCCAAATCTACCACTCAGCCATGTCCCTAAGCACCACTTCTACACGTCTTCTAAATACCTCCAGTGATGGTGACTCAACCACTTCCCTGAGCAGCCTGTTCCAATGCTTGATGAACCTTCCTCTGAAGAAATTTTTCCTAATATCCAGTCTAAACCTCCCCTGGTGCAACTTGAGGCTTTTTTCTCTTGTCCTGTTGCTTGTTACTTGGGAAAAGAGACCGACACCTGAGCACTTTGTATTTTGGAGTGGCTCCTCTGGACCCCTGTGGGCAATTCTTCAGATCTGCAAAACTCATCCAGGCTTAAGCAGGGCAGAGCAGTAGTGAGGTGGGCTCCACAGGGTATATGAGAGAAGCTGCCTGGAGAAATCACTGGGTGCCCTTTCCTCAAAACTAACACACTCTATGTAGTCATCTGGAACCAGAATATAGTTTTGCAGGACCTTTGACTTCAGTGCCTGCATGGCAGCGTGTGTGTCACCGATTTCACACTGCTGCCTGGTGGAAAGCTAACATGTCTCTTCATGTGCTGTGAGGCTGGGGAGAGGCTGGTGGAGACGCTGAAATGCTGCCACCACTGCTAACGTCATGTGTGTTCTTGTCTCAAGGGATGGGACAAGATCATGGGGGGGAAAAAAAGTCCATCAAGGGCTACTAAATAAATGGAGGCAAATGCACCTTCTGCTTGGGGAAGTTATTCTTGAAACTGCTCACGCTGTCACTGGTGCACGAAGTTTGGAAGAAAGCAGTGTTAAGGTTTTGAAACCATGGAAATATCTGGGAAATCCCAGTCTGAAGTGAAATGCTGACCTGATGTGAAATCCCACTTGAAGTAATCCCAGCTGCCTCTGGCACTGGTTATACGAGTGCCACACGTTGTTCCACTGCAAATGTTTAATTGCATGTTTGCATGGCTGGGGAGGGGAGAAGAAAGAGAACTCCATGACGAAATTGGTACAACTGTATTGTAAGCTGACGATGAGACTGTACTTCAGTGACTCTGAAAAGCTACATCCCAACAACTTGTATATTTGACATGCCAACAGCAACCCTCATCCTACTGGGGGCCTTCAATCACCCCGACATCTGCTTAAGAAGTAGCACAGTGAGCTGTAGGCAATCCAGGAGCCTCCTGGAGTGCATGGAGGACAACTTCCTGTGCCAGGTAATAGGCAGCGGGGATGCTTGTTGGTCACCAACCCACGTGAACTAATTGGTGACATCAAGATTGGAGG
>NW_010555428.1:0-784 GCF_000687285.1 Phaethon lepturus | reverse complement strand
ATTTAGGAGGAGCTATCTCCCGTGTTCCCAGCACTGAAAATATAGAATGCCTGCCTTTTAAGACTACATTGGTGTTACGAGGTTCATTCCCGATTTCGGTGACAATATCATTATAAGCAATAAATGTGTTAATGACAACAAGATCACAATGGGATGTAGCATGAGATTAAGAATGCCTGTCGCTGTGGGTGACCATCCTAGGAGGGCTTCCCACCATCTACGTTCTCCATCTTTCTTCATTCGTTCCAAAACACGATGTATCTCTTCTGCATCATGGTGAACAGTGATTAAAGTCCTTTGTCCATCATCTTGGGCACATTCCAGCAACTGGTGTAGATCGTTATGTTGTAAAATTTTTTTACCAATGTGAGATTCATTCCAATAGGAGTAGGCAATAGATTTTTTTAACTAAAGTATAATTGAATTGTAACAGCTGATAAGACATAATAGGAGCTGAATAGTTAAAATCACAATCTATAATGTTAATGAAGTTACAAACACAAGTATTCGAGTGGTTACTTATTCCAAGAGTGACATTATCTACAACTAAAAATTACAAAGAGTTCTTATACATACAGATATCCCTTCCCAGTATATATAAGTACATCCTCTTCCGGATGTATCTTGAAGTGACAAACATTTTGCTGTCAAGGCACATGTCCTGAGCTTTAACGGTGTTACTTTCCCAAATAAATCCCTGTTGTTCCTGTACCACACATGCATCAATTTCAACAGTCTGACATTTGTTATCAGTTCTTTGGGCCCATACTCTATGCTCTAATGG
>NW_010555427.1:0-16045 GCF_000687285.1 Phaethon lepturus | reverse complement strand
CCAACCTTAATGTTTCTGTGATTCTGTGACATATGGGAATGGTTTAAAGCTGCATCAGGTGAGATTTAAATTGGACGTTAGGAAACATTTCTTTACCAAGGGGGTGGTGAAACAGTGGAACAGGCTTCCTAGAGAGTTGGTTGATACCCCAAGCCTGTCAGTGTTTGAGAGGCATTTGGACCATGCCCTTAACAACATGGTTTAATATTTGGTTAGCTCTGAATTGGTCGGGTAAGTTGGACTAGATGATGGTTGTAGATCTCTCCCAACTGAAATACTCTATTCGAACTCCAGACTGCATAGCCCAAAAATTTGTTAGTTATACTTTAAATGAGTATTTCTCTCATCTCTGTTGAAAACATGAGCAGACAATGTTGCTAGTTGTTTTTCTGAGTACCATATTATTTTGCTTTTTCTCTGCCTTGAAACTGAGCACCGCTGAATAAAATTCAGAGTAAACTTAATATTGCTTTTGATTAATGTTGGCTCCAAATTGTTTCTGGTGACTCCGCTTGCTTTCTTAATTTATCTCTGCATAATGAGAAGCAGATATTTTTGTTCAAGTAACTGCTGATAGCTACTATATTGTTCCCCTGTGGATTTCTTTTATGAATACTGCTATTCTGTTTGGGGGGGGGGGTGGAAATCATAATTATTTCTTGGTACCTACATGACTCTCATTATGCTGGATGTCAAAAGGAGAATAATGAAAATATTTAGTGTCTTACACGAAGTTCTGAAGGCATCTCACCAACAGTAATCAATGTCTTTGACAGTAGGACATAACAATGTCATAGGTAGAAAACTGAGTGTAAGGAATTTGCAGAAGAGTGTCTTATTCTTACACTCTTGACCCACAAGCCCTGAAATACACAGCATCTATTTTTCAGTATCCTGCTCTGATCACTGGAAAATTAGTAATCTTGTTCCCCTTTTTACTTTATTGATGTTCTTGTTTTAGGAAAGAATTGTTTTTTCTTAAAATACTGTCCTTGAAAGAAAAAAATATTTTCTTTAAAACCACATACCTTTTGTAATTGCTATGTATGTACGTAGGTATGCACTTCTGCAATCTCTGACTGTACCTGTCTTCGCTCTATCGCCTGCCTTTCACTGCCAGCTTTTCAGAACACGGCTTCTAATGTTAGCACAGCACCTACAGAGTTGAACCTGGAATGCAGTTAAATGCTGTATATGCTCTTGCCAATTAAATCAATAATAATCAGAAAATTACACCAGGAAAAACTGAAGTTTTTGAGGCAATAGCTATGGTGATGATAATAATTATCATTCTTTCTTTTTTAGAATTTAGCTTGGCATTCAGAGGAATTTGGTATCACAGAATAGTTGAGGCTGGAGGGGACTTCTGAAGGTCATCTGGTTCAATGCATCTGCTCAAGCAGAGCCACTTAGAGCCGGTTGCCCAGGACCATGTCCAAATGGCTTTTGAGTATCTCCAAGGATGGTAAATCCACTAAATGTATATACCCACCTGGTTTCATCCCTGTTGTGCTCTAGAGGTCAACCATTCTCTTTCCTCCTTAGTGCTATCACCAACACTGGCAAGTTGCAAAACATGTGATTTAAAAAGAAAAAATAAAACAAAAAAGACAGGATGCATCCAGAATTTTGGTGGCTAGTAGGAGAAGAACAATCTCAGCATGGAGAATGGATCAGCTTTTTATTTTAAAACCTGCAGACACAGAAGTGGTCCAAGAAAAAGGTTTTTACAGTATACTTTTCTCACTGTAAGTTGTTTTTCAAAAAAGGAAATTTGAAATGTAGGGGGATTAAAATTGCCCTAAAGGGCAAAGAAAAGGGATTATATGTGAACGCTCTTTTTACTCCAGTTGATACTAAGAAAATAACATTTACCCTGAAACATTTATTTTTAAGCACTATTTGGTTGTAAAGCTACTGCTACACCAGCATAAAAATATATTCACAGTCTACTGTTAATGTTCTGTACTGTTAGAATTACAAACTAAGACACTTTCTAGAAAAACAACCAAAATACACTTACTAAAAGCTTTCTGAGCTTGTTTATCCTGAGATTATTAATGACATCAATGATTTTTAGACTGGTGAACTAAGCAATCTTGATATAATTTTCTCTCCATAATCATTTGCAGTACACCTGTACAACATATATTTCATGCACTCTTTCATTCAAAACGATAAACATTGGTTAGGGATAAGTACTAATGAACTATGCAAAAAAACTTACTTCCATTTTGTCAGAACTGCATGGGGAAAGGTAAATGGGAACTATTTTCTGTTTTGTTTATAATATTTTTACAAAAAAATTATATTAGATATTTTACATTTCATGCAGTTTCAGAGGATAAAAAAATTCAAGAAACATAAAAACATATCTATATCTTTTTTTTTTTAAATCTACACTAATCTTAGCTAAACACTATATTTTGATAGCCCAGTAAAATATATGGTAGAGTTTGTTTTTACTTTCATCAAGCAAGAGAATGACAGAGTATACAAGAAAAAATGTTTGTGGCAATGATGATAGGCAGCTAGAGTTGGAATGAGTTGGCGGAGAAAACCTGGCACAAGCTTTTGACAAATGCAGCTTATTTCCAAACCATTACTAGGAACTTCTGTTTAATGTTCATTACTTTCTAGAATAAAAAGGACATTTACTTTCTAGGGTAACAGTATATAAGTTTCTTTAAATCTCTCTCACTAAAATGGAACATTTGCATTACAATCACTTTTTCCTCTGAATGTCATTTGAAATCTTATTCCCTAATGATTCTTTTAAATATTGGCTTACTTTTCATCCTCTTATTAGAAATGAAGCGTCCATGCCCATAGCCTACTACCTACTGCCAGAGATAAAAAAAGGGAAAAATGACACAACCTTCCTAGTGACATTAAACCCATTTCAGTTGGTTTTATTGTCTCTTCATTGTCTCCCAATAACTTTATCTGTTGTTCAAATTCACTTCCCATCATGAGAAGTGTGCTCCTGCAGACACAGTGCTCTTCTCACTGCTTTGAGACCTGGACTAGCTTAACAGTAGCATTTTTGGGATGATGCTGAAACAGTGTGAGTCTCCCAGTAGTTTGTCATTTTGTTTTCAGAAAAGTAAACAAATAAATCTGCTCCAATTTTTACTCTTCCTAGTTGGTTCTGAATTGCATATCGAATGCATATTTTGCCTAAGGAAAACCTATGTAACTGAAAAGGACCAGAACTGGGTTGGCAAAAGGGACAGTCCAGCTGAAAGACCCTGTGGGTATGCAGAAAACATCTTTCAGGAGTTGGTTTCAGGTGTTAAAAATTATAATTTTCAGAGGTTGTACAGAAAAGTTATCTTTTATCAAACTATTTATGATATTAACAAGATTCAGATAGCTGTGAACAAGAAGAATGTGTTGCATACAAATGCAATGCAATACATAAGTCAGTAAACCTGACTCCTCCCATGCCTAGTACTGTTTACCTACATCAAAACTCACACAGGAATTTATTAATGGTGGGTTGAATCTTTGATCTAAAATATGGCACTAACACAGTTTTTTGACATTTTAAACATTAAGAATAGTCAAGAAGTTTCCTCATAAATAATTCAAAACAGTTACTGTTCTGACTTTATCAGAACACATAAACTACCTACTTACTGTAAGGGCAAAGCAAGAATTTTATTATCTTGATATCTAAAGACTCTGAGCTCACTATAAATGAGGTTGCTCTGATCTGGAAATTCTAGCTACAGATTAAGAAACCCAACTTTTTACATCCAAGCTTGAATATTTTGTCAGAGTTTCAAAATTTAAAATGGATACTGCTTCTGAATATCAACCATTACATAAAACAGGTTAATGAGACTCATTTTAGTGTGCTGCAATGAAGTAACATCCTCTTTTGACAATGATACATGAACGGATTAAACAGTCCAAAATTTCTGTGAAGTCCTGATAAAAACATACGATTAAGTAGAAAGAAAGAAAAATATTATGGTACTGAAAATTGAAGCCTAATTAGTTAGCAAGTCAGCAAGAGCTTGAAACAAATAAATAAATTATGTTTTCCTTCCTAAAATAAGTTTTTCCCAGTTTTTAAGGTGACAAAACTCCTTTGAATATGAGGTATTCCAAAATGCACCTGGATGTCCTACCACCACTAAAACAAGGCTTGGTCACAACTTTCTTTTCAAAAGAACGGTTATACATTTAAATCAAAGTTATCTAACCACAGTTGTTTCACCCTCTGTTCCAGATTAATTACTATACAAACACATCAGGGGCCAGTCCTGTCCTACTCTTTCTCACTGAAACATGATAATAGCAGAAAAAAACAGTGTTTTAAGTAGTAGCCGCTAATATCAACTTTGGCACTTGATGTATAAGCACACAGGGAAATACTCCAGGGATTCAGTCAAGACAGTGACGACATAGTATACTAAAACAATACAGAAAGCATGCATGATAAAGAGTGTAAGAATAATAACCTGAGAATATTAAAACTTATTATATATACAATCTTTATGATTCAAAGTTAATTTTGAGTGCTTTTGAATGTTTTAAAAGTATAACAGGCAGTATAAGTGTCAGGGATGCATGTTGTCCATCCATAATGTTGCATGGCAGTTTACAGGAACATTGTAATAAATCTGGATCTTCAAAAAGGGCCCTGAAGAACATGTTTCCGAATGCACTCTATGTCCCAGAGGGGATGCAAAGCAAATGTAAATTTACACAGGAAGATTCAGAAGCAGAAGCAGCAGTTTCTACTGATAGTTGGAAATGAGTGATTTATGAATAAGTGTACTGTAAGCAGAAGGATGAGGTAAGTCATTAAGGGAGCACTGAGTTAATGATACAGCCTGAAAGCTAAGGATTGCAACTTCCAGAGCTAACCAACTGGATCATTATCACTGGGAAGAGGTATACAGCTTTCACAGCAGTGCTAAAGTTCATCGAGCAAAACACCTCTGTGTTGTTCTGCCTCTTCTTCATATGAGCAAAGCTGAAGTAAAAAGCAGTCTTGCTCTCTGCCCGCACAGGCTTGGCTGTACCAAACAAATGTATTCTAAACACTGAAGTCACTTATACTTCTGAAAAAAGCATATATTACTGAAAAATTTATTCATTACTTACTATGTAGTTGGGAAAAGAGGAAAAAACAAAAGAAAAATAAAAGACCTACAGATTCAAAATCTCAAAAGAAGCATTTTCTAGGAGAAAGGTTGCATCAGGTAGAAGACAAGAGAAAGTCTAAAAACACGACTCGGATAAAAGTCCTATTATCAGATTAAAGAAAAAGCTAAAATACTAGAGTTCTTTTTGGAAGAAGAAAAAAAGAAAGAGCATTACATCAAAAGCATAGTCTGGATGCATCTGAGTGTGACAGCTGAAATAAAAGAATAGGAAAGGTATAGACTTTGGGAGTCCAACAGCTTAATGAGAATAAGGAGTATAGGCCTTATTTTCCTCTTGTTACCAGTGGAAACAAAAAACCTGATGAGTAGCTGACTGATTTCTTACACTCCCCATGTGTAAGAAATAAGGAAAGGAAGGCAAGAGTTGGGCATATTTGAGTGGAGACCTGATGGGTAAAGCAAAGGGCAATAAGGAAATACACAGGCAGTGGAAGCAGGGACAGGTATCCTGGGAAGAGTGCAGGGACGCTGCCTGGTTGTGTAGGGATGGGGTCAAGAAGGCCAAGGTGCATCTGGAGCTGAACTTGGCCAGGGATACAAAGAATAATAAGAAGGGTTTCTACAGGTATGTCAGCCAGGAAAGGAAGGTCAAAGAAAGTGTACCCTCCTTGATGAGCAAGACTGGCAGACTGGTAACAACAGATGAGGAGAAGGCTGTGGGACTCAATGACGACTTTGCCTCAGTCTTCACTGTCAGTGTCTCTTCCCACACCTCTCAAGGGGATGGACCATAAGACAGGGACTGTACGAGCAAAGTCCTTCCCACTGTAAAAGATCAGGTTCAAGACCACCTGAGGAACCTGAACATGCACAAGTCTATGGGACCTTACAAGATGCATCCCAGAGTCCTGAGGGAACTGGCTGATGTAGTTGCCATGATATTTGAGAAGTCCTGGCAGTCAGGGGAAGTCCCTGGAGACTGGGAAAAAAGGAAATATTACATCCATTTTTCAAAAACGTAGAAAGGAGGACCTTGGGAAATACCAACCCATCAGCCTCACCTCTGTGCCTGGGAAATCATGGATCAGATCCTCTTAGAAGCTACACTTCTAAGGCACGTGGAGGACAAGGAGGTGATTTGAGACAGCCAGCATGGCTTCACCAAGGGCAAGTCCTGCCTGACCAACCTAGTGGCTTTCTAGGATGGAGTGACCACATCAGTGGACAAGGTGAGAGCTATGGATGTTGTCTATCTGGACTTCTTAAGGCCTTTGACATCGTTCCCCACAACATCCGTCTCTCTAAATGGGAGAGGTACAGACTTGATATGTGGACTGTTGTGTGGATGAGGAATTGGTTGGATGGTTGCATCCAGAGAGTAGTGGTCAATGGCTCAATGTCCAGATGGAGATCAGTGACAAGTGGTGTCCCTCAGGGGTCTGTATTGGGACCTTTAATATCTTCATCAACAACATAGACAGTGGGATTGAGTGCACCCTCAGCAAGTCTGCAGACAACACCACCAAACTGAGTAGTGCAGCTGACACATCTGAGGGATGGGAGGCCACCCAGAAGGACCTAGATAAGTTTAAGGAATGGACTTGTCTGAAACTCATGAGGTTCAACAAGGCCAAGTACAAGGTCCTGCACCTGGGTTGAGGCAATCCCTGGTGTCAGTACAGGCTGGGGGATGAAGGGATTGAAAGCAGCCCTGCTCAGAAGGACTTGGGGGTACTGGTGGATGAAAAGCTGTGCTCACAGCCCAGAAGGTCAACCATACCCTGGGCTGCATGCAAAGCAGTGTAGCCAGCAGGTCGAGGGAGGGTGATTATGCCCCTCTACTCCACTCTGGTGAGACCCCACCTGGAGTCCTGCATCCAGGTCTGGAGCCCTCAGCTCAGGCAAGACATGGACCTGTTGCAGTGGGTCCAGAGGAGGGCCACAAAAATGATCAGAGGGGTCATTCAACACCTTTCCTATGAAGAAAGGCTGAGAGAGTTGGGGTTGTTTAGCCTGGAGGAGAGAAGGCTCCAGGGAGACCTTATTGCAGCCTTTCAGTGCTTAAAGGGGACTTATCAGAAAGATGGGGACAGACTTTTTAGCAGGTCCTGTTGTGATAGGACAAGGGGCAATGGTTTTAAACTAAAAGAGGGTAGATTTCAACTAGATATAAGGAAAAAAATTTTGACAATGAGGGTGGGGAAACACTGGCACAGGTTGCCCAGAGAGGTGGTAGATGCTCCATCCCTGGAAACATTCCAGGTCAGGTTGGACAGGGCTCTGAGCAACCTGCTCTAGTTAAAGCTGTTCCTTCTGCTTTCAGGGCTGTTGGACTAGATGACTAAATGATATAAAAATGTCCCTTCTAACCCAGTTCTGTGATTCTATGATAAATTTGCTATATAAAAGTGTGTACCTACCTCTACTTGTTAAGTAACAACATAAATGGTGCCATTGTTAATTCCAGTGTTTGCCTTCTATTTGGCTTTACAAGAGATACAAATGAACCTTGCTAAAAAGATTGATAAGAAATATGTTTTCATAGTACAGAAACAATCTTTTACAGTTACAATATTTTGTACCCTGACAATGGCACTTCTCAATCATTTGTGAATGTCAGAAATGGTGGTAAAAGAGTAAGGAAGAAGACATACCAAAAAAACAACACTGAAACAAAACCAAGCAGAATAATTCCTTACTCTGTTAAATACCAAAGACTAAATGACTACAATACAATAATGATTTTATGGCACATTAAATTCCTATTTCCATGGTATATGCTGGTTTATTTCTTCTCCCAGAAATTACTACTCCATTCTTTCTTTTTCCCTTTCCTCATTTAATGTGCCTTTCCACTCCAATTTTTTCTCTCAGGTATGAACTGCTATGTAGCTATGTATTTAATTCAACTCTAAGACATTATTCTCCTGTGTATTTAGTTTTGAAATATGAAACTTCTCTTTAAATGCAAAATAAAGATTTCCTTGCTTGAAAGCTTGTCTGTCTTTCTAACTCTACCAGTTATCTAATAAAAAGAGTCTATCTACAAAAGGAAAACTATTTCTTTACATCCAAAATATCAAGAGTTTTTTCTACCCAAAGAATGAGGACATTTGGTAGGAATAGTGCCAAGCTGAGGAAAGAGTGACTTGTTATGAGGTTGTGGTTAAGTGCTCATAATTTTCCCTTATTAAAGCTATTAATAACATTTTAATGGAACTTCTTTCCAGCAGAGAATAAGTATTTTTCACAGAATCACAGAATGGTTGAGGTTGGAAGTGACCTCTGGAGGTCTTCTGGTCCAACCCCCTGGCTCAGTCAGGGCCACCTCAAGCCAGTTGCCCAGGACCATGTTTAGAGGGCTTTTGAATACCTCCAGAGATGGAGACTCTACAGCCACTCTGGGTAGCTGGTGCCAGTGCTCAGTCACTTTCAACAATAAACTGTTTGCTGATGTTCAGAGGGAACCTCCTGTGTTTCAGTTTGTGCCTGCTGCCTTTTGTACTGTCACTGGGCACCACTGAAAGGAGCCTGGCTCTGTCTTCTTTGCAGCTAAATTTCTTCAGGTATTTATATATATTGATCCTCCCTTGAGCTTTCTCTTCTCCAGGCTGAACAGTGTCTCAGCCTTTCCCCAGGTGAGATGTGCTCCAATCTCTTTATCCTCTGTGGGCCTTCTGTGAGCAGGAAGTACATCATGACACATTTGAGGACATTTCAATGGCAGCAACTTGAGTTATTTCAAAATCTTAATTTCAAACTCACATCTTATTTAAAATTTATTTTTATTGTATATTGCACAAGATAAAAAATAGTTGAAATCATTACAGCTGAAATAGGTACAATTTTTAGGAGCAAACATATTTCAAAGGATAGGAAAAGAAATGTAGAACTTTTTTTATTTATTTTCCTTTGTAGATTATTATAATATTTTGAAATTTCTTCCCTCTTTAAAATGAAAACAAGCTTTTAAATCCTCCACAAAATCAATTCTTCCTTCGCCTCCCAGATTTAGTATCTAGATTATGAAGTTACACGGAATTTATAAAGAAGAATTATGTCTATATAAGGCCTTTCATCTACACAAAGTCTAGCTCTCCTAACTCTTTTTGTCAATCTTCTTGTTGTCCAGCCAGTCAACCCTTTGTGTGTAGTTTCTCCCTTGGAAAACAGGGATAATAATTCTGACTTTACACCATTGTTGAAATTTTTACGACAAACATGGCCAAAATCACATACAGAGCAGAATACATTATAATTGGCAATTGAAAGTGAAATACATGAGAAGGAACCTTGAATCAGTTTTATGTACTATTTCAATATTTTCACTGTCATCATTATAGAAGTTTACATCTCTATTTCAGATGCATGCTCAATTATACACATCCGAGCAAAAAAAACCTTTGTACTGCACCTATTAGAAAGTGAATCTAACAAGAATTCTAAGAATGATACATTGGAAATATGGTATTTGCCCTATAGCATAGCTTGTTACAAGGCCTTTCATGATGGAATTATTAAGTGATGACACAGAAAGATTCAAGAACTATTAACTATCCTTTTGATAATTATATGACCTTAAAATATTGTTCTCAGCTGTTAACTACATTTTGCTAACAGGAATATCTGCTTGTAATGGGAAGTAATATTTGGGTTTCTAATTTTGCAACAGAAAATTAAAATCTTTATTTTGACTGCAATGTCAACCCCAAAGTCATCATTAATTTTCAAAATGCTTTTCAAAGGTTATCAAGGTAAATATTCAATGAATAACAGCTACAAATACAAAATAACATATCAAATGTTATTTCAGTGGAATTTGTTCTACCGAACATGCAATTTCTTTGTTTTGGTGTAGTGTTGTGTTTCATTTCCTTTTATTATTCAGTTCTGTAATCCACATACCTGTTTGTATTTAGACATACATGTTTTTCTTGGTGGGGGCAGGGGGAGTGGAGCGACAGGAAGGGGACTTGCTTATTTATTTGGGCACCATGCACCCAAATTGAGAATCAAGTAGCCCAAAGCTCCCTTCATATGAATGGAAATCAGGAACGTTTACCAAGAAGCCATTCAATACATATAATTTTGGAGCTTTCTTCTTTGGTTATTGGTGTTTCTACATTACTAAGGAAGTTCAGGCAACAGCTTTCTATTTTAGGAACCATAATTAGGTTAGTGTCATTCTTAAACAAGATAACATTGGCAAATTTTAATTACGGCAACTGTGGCTATATTTACAGAATTAATTTACCGAGTTCTAAATGCAAATTCCCATATTTCAAGGCAGTAATTAAAAAAAAAAAATGTTTCTAGAAACTCTATTGCAGGCATTTCAGTAAATAGTTGTGTGTCTGTTACAGCTGTTCTGGAGATCCAAGTCCCTTAAATGCCTGTTGATCTATTGTGTGAATTTTTTTCTTAGACAGATAACTGCAAAGATAAATGGCAAAAAAGCAAAAACCATACATGTCAGACACAAATATCTTTTTATTCAAATGGCTGTCTTTCCTGTAATCAAATAAATTTGCATTTAAGAAAAAAAAATCAGATTAGATTCTTCCCGCTGATGAAATATAAATGACATAGAATGAATACTTTATCTTATTCAGTTCATAATTTGTAAAAATTTTCAAAACATTGATTTTTTTTGTGTAGTGCATTATTCAAAATAATTTCTGGGGAAAAAAACATCAACACTTACTTATAATCTCATTGCTAGTTTCTTCCCTACTTTCAGTGTTCGTTTTCAAAGTCATTCTAGAAAAAAATATTTAACAAGTACAGGAAAAAATAATCCATAATACCCTATACACATCCCTCCCTTTCCCCACAAAGTTATAACTTAAATAAATGATCCTGTTTCACTTTGTAAAACCATTTATAAGTGACAGAGGAAAGAAAGGATTTTAGGTCAGATCATTGTTCATTGTTCCATTGAATGGCAACAAACAGACTTAAAATAAATACATAAAGAGAAAAATTTATAAAACGGTGCTTTCCTTCCATCTTCTTCATAAGCAAGGCTTAGAAGACTTTTTAATACATTTCTTGTTTGATGATTACATGTGGAAACAAAATAAATAAATTTGTTTTACTTTGATGGAATTATATATGCCCTATAGAAGTCAGAATTCTCAAATCGGGCTTGATACATGGACTTACAGGGTGACAAAAGCAGAAAATGAGCCACAGATATCAAGATATATCACTAACACCTCACAGGTCAAACTGTAACTTTCTAATAAAAAACAAGAGGATGCAAAGCTGTAATTAAACTGCAGTGGAAATTGTATGGCAATAATTCAAAGTTCAAGTTGCTTTCTTACTCACTCTTGTGCCAGTTATTTGTGGGAGACAGAGGGAAGGAGTTGTCACCAACCTTCACTTTTCCTCATTCCTCCAGAGGTCGGGAGAAGAAAGGGGCTCATTAGCCGAACTCATACCAACAAATCAGACATCTGCCTTTGAGCAAAACATCTCAATTTCCTAAATAATCAGCAGGAGAGAACAGGCAACTTCGGTGGCTGACTTACCCTGCTCTAAACTAGATTTCTAAAATAGATTGAATACATGTCTAGTTCCTAAATTGACATTACCTAAAAGTCCCTGGTTTCCTCCATTGCCTGTAAAGGTTTCCTAGCATCACTAGTTCAGATGTTAGTAATGAACTTGCTGCTGTACAAGGGAAATGACTATGCTGCCAGGAACGCTCAGCAGCTGTAGGAGATGCCTTTCTGTAATGCTTCCAACTTTGATTTGTAACAGAGGGACATGTTTCTAAATACCTTGTAGAAGGTCTGTTGCCAGCAGGGGTTAAATGCAACAAATTTTGCCTAACTAATATAGCTGGATGGTTTCCTGAAAAAATGCCGGTTCCATCCTGACAGAATCCCAAACTAGACACACTACTTGAAGAAAAATGTCAGTTCAAAATAATCTAGGAAAATCATACCTCCTGTTTCTTGGGACAGAATTCAAGTTACAAACATGGAAGATCTCATAATCTCCTCTCTTCACCAGACTTTTTTTAATTATTTGAAAAATAGGAGAGTAACATAAAATAACTCTTAAGTCCTTATCATAAAATAACACATCATTTTTTACAGTGGTCAACTACTATGACTTCTGACCATTAAAAGCAAACTTTCTATCATAATTTCTGAAATCTGGCAGCCTCATCAAATCTCCTTTTTTTTGCAGCCCAAAAGCTGTTCTTGCAGGGTTAGCTTTGTGTCAGAAATCATGACAGCTGCATCACTAACCTGCCACCAGGCGCTTCCCCCTTATTTAATGCATTGGGAAACTTAACACATCTCAGGAATTCACATTTTTGGGGGGGGAGAGAGGGTAGATGAGAGACGAGTGAGTCAATCTGTATTCTGCTGCTCTCTGCCTTTATGCTTCTGTGGCTATATCTTCATCTACATCAAAGGGCTTTGCTTTGCTTTCTTACCTGGGTTCCCTCTTCTTTTGTGCTAAGGTGGGAGTGAAGAATTCAGCACGCTGAGAAATGAACTTCAGAGAGAGCAACACCTGTTCTTTTAAGTATTGGTAAACAGATTCCTATTAGAAACACTTGAGCATTTTTTTCTGCTACTTTTTAAGTATTCTGAGCAAAAATTAACTCTTTTTTATCACAAGCAGAATATATAGTTAAACAAGCACTTAAAGCATTAAAAAACAGGGGTAGCTGTCTTTCACAAATATGAAGATTAATTAGATGATCAGAGGTGGCAGTTTCACTTGAATGATGGAAAGACTTTTTCATACAGAAAGGCTTTTTACAGTGATTGCCTGATAACAGTCAAGGCCTGGATTTGTCCAATCACCTCTGTAGACAACCAGTTCTTTAGCTGCACCATATCAACCAACAGTACCTTATCCCCAAGATTTCTTATGATTTATCCTGCTTATGAATAGGAATTAAATATTCATGGGTTTTTTCCAAATTGCTTTTTTGTATTGCAAAAAAACTATTTTTAAATAATGTAACCCTTTTTCACCTCCAGCCAAGTTAAAGATTAATTGAAGTCCAAAATCTATTGGAGACTGGCTTGTGAATTTCAGCTATGCATATTAATACATGATGGTCAACATAAACTTGTCAAGAGCAAATCTTGTCAAATGATCAAAGTAACAGAACTTGTGGAGACGTTTTGACACAACCTTCATATAAAATTGTTGTATGCAGTCTTCGGAAATACAGCCAGGGTTACCCAGATTTAGTTTTCTGCCAGTGATTTCTGCTTCAGTGCCTCCTGCTCCCATGCTAGGCCAAAAGCAGATGACCCTCAAATTCTTTTTCACCTCCAAAACCTGTGAGCCACCTATATGATTTCCCCTTCTCAAGGTGTCAGCAGCAACATCAGCTCTGTGATTTCTAGAGGGTTATGCAAAGGCAGAGAAAACAGATCAAAATTTGCCTTTTTCTACCCTGTATCCCCTTTCATTTATACGACAGTCACCTATGTAATGTGGCACCAAGGTACCCTGCGAGTATCCAGGAAAGAACTACCTACAGGTTCTGGTTTTCCTTGGAAATACTTTGCACAAGACTCCAACAAGAAGGGCAGCAGCAGCTCTTCCTCCCTTCCTCTCCCCTTGCGCTGCACAGGTACTTCAAGGCAGAGCCAGACCTTCAGCACCACTCCGTCCTGTATGCAGTGATGCAAAAGCAGCCTAGAGGCAATCACAGATACAAAAATGCATCATTCAGGTTTTTTTGCTGTCCAAGTTGTTCTTTCCTCCAGGGAAACAGTGGGGGTGACCTGTGGTGTGGAAAAGTGGAAGGTGAATGCAAAACTGGCTTGTAAATGGTCTATGGTAATCAACAGGAGGCTGCACAGAGAAGGATTGTACAGGAACAGTTCCTTGTCCAGCACTGATGTGAGTATACTTTTTAATTTGAAAATTGGGAGGGGATGTAAGTCTGGAATTCAAAATATTCTCCACAAATTTCAGAAATTGACTGAAATAAACAGATCCAATCAGATGGGGACAGTTACATAGCAATACACATAAAGTATATACATAAACTGCTGTGAAAAAACACAAGTGGGAATACTATATATAAGTTGTGAAGAAATCTTTCTTCTTTACTCAGCATGATTAAGGTCTAATTAGGGTACTACATAAAGAAATTGTAAAAAGCCTAGAGAACAACATGAAAGGAGATAGGAAGCCTAGAAAACACATCCTTTGAGTTAATACTGGGTTTATAATCCAGGAGAAAAAGAGAAGAAAAACAAACAAACAAGATATTATACTAGCCTTCAAAATGTAAAAGATCTCCAAAAAGCAAAAATAAACTGTTATTCCTAAGCCCTGTGGCTAGAACAAAAAGTAGTCTTAAAAGCACTAGAGTAGTTTATATAAGGTTAAAGAAACCCATCCCTAGAAGTTTTTAAATACAACAAACTTTAGTGAATCACTGTTTAGATATGGATGGTTGTTATGCTGCCCTGTGTTAACTTTGGTAGCCCTGCTTCTTCTCAGAATTAAACTGTGAAATCAGTGAATTAAATTCAGACCCACAAGGCATCCTACATGGCTCTCCTCCCTCCTAAGCAGTCCTTTCATATTTGCATGATTCCCAGTTCATCACGGACACCATGTGTATCTTACTATTTAAAATTAATTTCTACTGCCTCAGGACATCTGCACCCATAATGACACTCACCAGTGAAGACATGAATGGGGGATACCACCAGGAGAAGAAGGGCCAGCTCAGAGTAATCTGTGACCTGTGCATGGGACATCGTGTGGAAGGACTACATCCAGTAATTCTCTATACCATGCCATCATTGACCAAAGGAGAATCCAAACCCAGCTGCAACCTATGTATTCATCAGAGATATTATTTCTATACTGGTAGCTTGCCTTCTAATGAAGCAACATGACCAGACTAATAAACATGAAGCCCATTCTGTCATTCTGGAAGCTCTGGTTGATTATCAGTGGCTAAAAAGCACACTGCAACATGACACCTGTATATTTAGACATTTTGGGTTCTTATGTTATCCATGTACCAGCTGTAAGTACATGGTCTGATGTCCACCCGTAGAATTGGGTGATTATAAACCCTCTGATGTAACAATGACATGTCCTGACTTGAAAATACATGGATGAAAAAATGGCTTTTAACTGGTACTGAGCTCCAACAGCGCAGCTGTGATGGCCTTCAGCCAACTAACTATAAAGCACCACCCCAGCACTCTCAACATCCCATTCTGGAGTACTGTACCTGTTCAGTCAACCAGTGAGCAGACCTGCCTCAGGAACAGCCCCAGTAGGATGAAGAGCTCCAGCCCAGATTCCTAACAGATTCAAGGAACAGTCCCAGCTCCTGCAAGGGAAGGGCACTTTGCAAAGCAGTATGCCAGACCGACCTGCATTTAACTGAAAGTACAGTGGCCTGCGCTACTGTACACTTGGGGTACCTTCTCTGTCATTCCCCTAGTAAACCAGCCACTTTCCCCCACGTACATCAATGTTGTCGTACTATCGTCTAGACCCTCTTTACGGGTATGTGGTAATGTACGGCAAAGCATCTGGGGCTTTCTCTGTGCTCTGAAACTACAGAAGATCTCTGCAATTCCTTCTTTATTTCATACAGCATCAGGTGAGAAGGCATTGATTGTACTTGGAACTCCTCAGTTCACAAGGAGAAATTAGAGAAGGTGCATATGATAGGAACCAAGTCCAGTTTTGAGACTGTGGACAACTGAAAAGTATAAACACCTCCCAGCCAGATCAAACAATTGAATTTGAACAATATCACAAAGAAGGAAGCGTGTTGACTGGTATAAAAACAAGGATGCCAATTCAGTAATATTATTAACTAATAATACTAGTTTTATTATAGACAGTATAATATTTTAAATAATGCCGATATTATTTATTAATATTATATATTATAA
>NW_010555426.1:117705-126782 GCF_000687285.1 Phaethon lepturus | reverse complement strand
TTCAGGACTGTCTCCCAAGGGACTGTCTCAAGCATAATGAGATACTTAGATGACTAGAACCCACAGTCTTCATGGGAATTATATATGCAAATTATTTCTTAGAAATGGTGGAACTTAATTTTCATTTGCCCAAGCATGCAATTTTATACAAGAATACAACTGCATATATACAGTCTTTTCCACATACAAGTGACAAAGGCTAATATAAAATCTGAGTGCTACAGAAAAGGCTGGCTTGAGGCTCTTTCTTCCCATTCCAGAAAATCATATTGAAATATATTTTGAGTTCACCTTTCTAAAGAGAACAGTATGCTTGCAAATTGGTGGGACTATTTGCTCAAAGAAATGAAGCAAGGCTTTGCTAGGAGGAAAAATCATTTCAAGCTGTGCGTCATGTAAAGTTGAGACACTGTTAAGTCTTCAAGCCCTGTACTTCATCAGGTACCAGATACCAGACCATGCACTTCACAGAACACTTATGTACACGTCTGGCTGCGAGTGACTTGTTTCACTTCATGCATTTGCAACGTATGTGCAGCACTGCAAAATGTCAGAGGCTTAATGCTCTTGCTGGGATGCCGACAGACAGGTAGGCAAAAGAGCAGCATTAAGTGGCTGTGCCTCAGTTGGAACTGAAAATCCAGCTAAGGCTAAAAGAAGGCAAAAGGTCTAGACACACAAAGGTATACGAAGTTTTACAAGGGAATGTTCTGACTTGCTGCTTCTTTTTAAATGTTGCCTTAAATCTACATGACATAGCTGATTTTTATCTCTTGCGGAGGGCTAGAGTATTAACAGTAAAGCTCTGGTGTGAA
This sequence comes from Phaethon lepturus, assembly GCF_000687285.1. Taxonomy (NCBI): domain Eukaryota; kingdom Metazoa; phylum Chordata; class Aves; order Phaethontiformes; family Phaethontidae; genus Phaethon; species Phaethon lepturus. The sequence goes on along the minus strand of NW_010555426.1, from coordinate 125,967 downwards.
ATGAATCACCCTGAATAACCAGGAACTGCACTAGAAATGTCCGTATCACAGAGACTGTACAAACAATACCGGAGGCAGGCCCCATTCCAGCAGACCCCTTGTGCTCTGCAGAGTTTTGGACTGAATACTTACAATTAAGCCTACGTTGACATGTTTTGCAGAACAGAGATTGATTTAAGTAACGCATGTAAATGTTCTGTGAAACTTGAACCTCTGTTCCAGGCTGCACATGATCAAAATAACAATAATTTTTAAAAATATACTGAGAAGCTAGCTTTAAAGAATATTTTGAAGGGTGAGACAAGGGCATCTACAGGTAGAAGTTCTCACTGATCTGAGGAGGAATTATTATACCATGTAAACATGTAAATATCTTAGAAACTGAGTGAGGGTTGGGATTACTGGCCTCTAAATATCAGTAGGCTGTCACTGTCAGGGTGTCAGTCCAGAGCGGACTTGGATTAGAAAGGAAGAGCTATTTGGCTATACATTAGTCCTTTGAAAAAATCAGGAAGGTTTCACTGTGTGAGGTTTCTTCAGATGTTTTACAGGTGAAGCTAATGAAATATTTAGTGTATCATCTTCACCTCCTGGGTTCTCTGATGTTTGTCAAACTGGAACACCTCTGGCTAGTGATTTGTTATTTTTGAACAGCACCTTAATAATGTAGGTAACTGCTAGGAAACTGTGTGTAGCTTGCCCAGCTTTTCTGTTTTCTTTTAGCTTGCAGGAGAGGAGGAGTCAGACTGCCCTAAGTGTATCATTTTACTTCACCAGCTGCTTATGTGTAGTGTCCCTGAAACTGCTTCTTGGACTCCATTGAAGTCACTCCCAATTTACACCAGCCTGAGATGGGAATTAGCCTGTACAGCCTAGCAATTAGTCATTTCAGCCTGGGTCTGTGCTTTTTGTTTCATAATTCTGCCCAAAGCAACTAAGCCAAAATTAGAAAAATATGTCATCAACCACATTTATTTTGTATTAATTTTGTGCATGTGGGGGTTTCTGTGGTTTACCTTTTTTGTAGGTGGCAAGAAACAGAAAGCACATCAATTTCTGGCACCATGTTCACATCAAGGGAGGGAAATGCCATAGGTTGAGGGAGCAGGTCAGGAAGGGTGGAGAAAGAAGCAAACCACATTCTGAATATCCACTGCTCAGAGACCATGCAGTAAAGTGGTGCAAATAATATTTGTTTGTTTGAAATGTCTTAATTTGCCTGAAAGTATGTAACCCTTAAGGTCATGTTGAAAAATAACACGTTCAAAAGTGAAAAATAAGAAAACTTTTTCTTTTAAAGTCAAATCCAAAATGTTTCAAATGTCTTGAATTTTTTTTCATCTATATCTATTTCAGACTAAACATACTGCTGAATTTAAATTGTTGAATTTGGTCTTGTTAACAGAAGTCCCTTCACATATCTCTTTGTAGTAGTTAATAAGATCCCTGACCTAAAATTTTCATGTGATTCCAGTTCATCACAGAACAGCATAACATCTTTGGACCCTCCTGGCCTCTGAGAAAACCACACGATAAACTCTAGATTCCTGGTTTAGCTCTATTTCACCCTGAAGAGTCTAACCATTTTCACTGATAGCTATTATCATTAGCTGTCACTAAATAGCTTGCTTATTGAACCTTTTAAGATCAATGTCAAAACCTTTAAGTGGGTCCGTGTTGTACCAATATATAGCAAGAAGACCCAGTGCAACGTGTTGTCATCTGTCTTTCCTTTACCATGAAAGAGGCAAATTGCTATGTGTTGATTCAGCTGGAGCTCCTGGGTGGCCCATGTGCAGCTGGTCACAGGTAGATGTATTGCAGCAGTGCAGACAAAATCCTGGATTATTGTGCTATGACTGGTTCCAGGAAGAAAGATATATCTTACCAGCCAGCTCGTGATACACAAAAAGTTATTCTTGGACATTGGTACTGTTTTGGCACCCAGATATGGGAGAGGAGACCAAGGACATGCTGAAGTGGCAATACTTCAACAAAGAGGAATGTCTCTCCAGCCATTCCCCAAGTCTTTTTCTATTTTGCTTCTCTCTTGGCTTGATCCCACTGCTTTTTATCCAAGAGTTGATTTTTATCAATTGATGATGTCACAGTTTAATAACATCAAATGTGCTACATATGAATGGACCAGCATAGGGCTATTGTTCTTAACATAGTGCTTGCAGCAAAATCCACTGGCCTCTGATATTATCTATACAATATATGTAGATAGTGGATAAAGGCCAATCCCCACCTGTCTGGTGAGTAAGGCACACTATACACTTTGCTTTTCTGGTACCTAATCTGCTATAGTCTACCAAAGAAGCCCCTATCACTATTGGACTTCAGGTTTTCATCACAGTACTGTGTAAAAAGCCTTGCTAAATTGAGGTCCTCAGACTCTTTCAAAAGGTATCTGAGTGGAATAATCTCAGTCTGGGTCAAGAACCAGATGCAGCACTATAAATTGCAAAATTTCTACCTGGCATAATATCTGAAAACATTTCCAGGGTATACCCAAACACTTGTGGGCAGCAGGTAACACCTTGTCCTTCAGTTTATTAGTGGAAGCATCGATTCACATGGTGTTATTTTTCTTTTACCATATATGAAATGAACAGATACCACCTTTATAGAAACTTAGGTCATGCATTCCCAAACATATACAATGATACATTTACGTGGATCTCTGTGTCCACAGAGTATTCTGCATACCTACATATTCTTTAGGCTGAGTGCCTAAGAGATGAGCTTCTGGCATTTTCCCGTAAGGAAAGGAGAGGGACTCCTCATCTCTACAGCATCCCACTTTAGGAATGCCAGGATACAGGTGGGCTGTGGAGTCTCACTGACTGCAAGCTCACTGTCCTATACTGAATATAAGTTTTAAAACCTTATTTGAAAGGAGTGGCAAGATATTTTGTTTTCCAGTTACTACAAGAGACTTTTCCACTTTGTTTATTTCTCCAGCTGAAGAAGTAAGGAATCCAAATAAAACTAGTACATCAGAGAAACAGAAGATAAAAGATCCCACATAGAACTTTGAGACTGGAAGCATTTCCTATCTTTTATGTACTGAAGTTCACCTTGTTGCTTTTGTGGGTCTAATGTAATGCACGAAGGAGGAGCTGCTTGCAGGCCCTTTCTGTGTCACCCTCTTTCTGCTTCTTACATTGCATAGGGGTGTTAGTAGATCACAGTCCTAAGGGCAAAACAAAGTTCATTTGGCCAAACATGTGGCTGTTAAGTTAAAGGGTGTTCAGATGGAGAAGTGTGCTGCTATAGCAGCGGTGATCTCTGAGCTGCCTCTGTGCAGTAGCTGGTTGCATAACCTCCCCTCCTATATAACCAGAAAATATTTGTGCTTGCAACATAGATTTCTTTGCAGCTTTCCACAAAGCCCCGGTCCTTGCCTGCAGAAAGACATCCCATGGTCAGGAAAACACCTGCAGAACCTGGTCTCATTGTGTAGCACGGTCTCATTGTGTAGCTGTTCCATCCCTTAGAGGTGATGAGCATCTCTAGGTTGATATCTGGCAGCTGGTGTCTAGAATATCAGGCACTTGGATGTTACAGGATTCAATTGCAGGGTAGAGCACTAAGAGAAAACCACTGTTTCTTACTCTGTTATCTCATTTTGTCTATTTGTACTGGTGAAAGAGTAAGGAGTTAATATTCAACATAAATCAGTGCTTAATTACAGCCTACGGATACTAATAGTCCAGATAGTCTACAACAATAGAGTGATGCAGCTGTCAAGGTGAATAATTGATGTACATCATTCTGAAAATGCTCCTTTATGTCTACCAAGGTAGGAATCCCAACCGCCTCTCGCCTCCTTAGCCGGTGAAACAGCTCCCTCTACTGAAGCTATGGCAGAAGTCTCGCCTGTAACAACCTGTGCTTCAGGTTCTTTGCCAAGAGCTTATTTATGAGCTACTTTCAAGGAGCAAAACAGGTGTTTTCAAGGCCAGGTGGGATGGTGACCAGGTAAGGGGAGGAACTTTTCTCCATCCACTTGCACCATATCCCAGTTGTTGACAGAAATGGCACAAGTCATCATAATCATTCTCTGACACGAGAAAATCTCAGTATCCCAATGCTTTGATGAAAATAGTTAACAAAAAGCAGACAACTGTTTTCACCTACGTGCTGAAGAGATTTCTAAATTTTATTTTGAAATGTGGGTAAAATATGTGAGATAGACTTTTGGAAGCTGAAACCTGTTCAAAATAGAAAGGAAAGAATCATGAATGGAGTCTGGCCTTGCATTCCAGAGAACAGAAATTCAATTTCTGACCATAGGATGATTGCTTTGTGTCTCCAGGATGGATTCAGTTTTCCCTTGGCAAACAGAGATAGTATGAGGATAAGTCCTAATGACCGTAGACTGCTCAGAAGCATTAGTGAATGTGATTTTGATAAAAGATAGGCCCAAACAACCCAATCTAGTGCCTCAGTGGTAAAATGTTGATGACAAGTATTGGCTTTGTCCATTAAAAACCCCAAACCCTAACCCTACTGTTTCTTTAATATGATTGGATTTTCAAGAGCATTCACTGAAAAAATATGCAGACAGAAGTTTATGCTTTACCTAATCAGCATAGTAATTCTCTGCAATATAAAAATGGACATTAATTTTCAAATTGTCTTTAACCTATAATGTGAACCTTCTTGGTCAAATTTATAGAAGGACTTAAAAACAAAAGAGAGAGGAAATGTGCCCCGTGTCTGATTATTCCTTCCCCTTAGTCACAATGCCTTGTTATAAAAACTACCTGAAAAGGTTATAATTTACTTTCAGTTCAAAGTGAAATAAGACGCTGAAAAAAAAATACACTGCATTATGATAATTCTGAAAAGAAAATATTTGGAACTGTCAATGTTTCAATCAAAACATTTCAGCATTCAGAAATGAAAACAATTCATGTTTTTCTGTGCCTGATCTTATCTGAAATACTTTGTTGAAAATACACAGAAAACGGTATCTGGAATAAAAAGATACATATAACCATATGGTGGCAGATAAATGCTTTGAAACATTTTGAGGCAGTTCAACAAAATGAAATAGTTTGTACATTTTGCAGAACAAGCTAAAAAAAATTGATTTTAGTTTTCCTGACTCAAAGCTGATCACTTTTTAAAGACTTTCCAAAATATTATTACAGAGTAGACCTTGTCTTGTGCTTTCTGTTTGGGTCTCTAGCAAGCAGAGAAGCCAGATCACTGTCTTCCTGCTACCCTACCACAACTGTGATCAGTTATAATATTAGGCTTCTGATAGGCCTTTACTTATGCAGACTGGCAGCTGACCCAGGGGAACCTCAGTCTGTGGATGAGTGTTGGAGAGTGTTGAGAGAGCAGAGCCTTTGAAAAGAAGGGATGGAAAGCCTTAGATGAAATTCTGTGACTTCAATTGTTTGTAGGGTGGGAGAGGTTCATGACAGAGACTGATAAAAGAGAAATAAACAAAAAACATGTGGCTGCCTTGCTATGTCTCTTTCCATCAGTAGAGGTTCTGTGGGGAATGAGAATTAAGGAAGATGCCAGTGCCTTGTGTCAGTTCTGGAAGGATCTGAAAACAGAAGTTGGGAGATCTTGTGTTCTTCACCTCTTAGTCTGTCTAGGTGAAAAGTATCACATATACCTCTGGGCCTCATTTAAAAACAGTTCCAAATCAGTTTTGCAGGAAATGGCCCCTCAAGTGCAGAACATAGAAGGAGAACGAGTGTAAGGAGGGCAGCTGTACTGGTTCCTCTTTCAGCCTGGCAACCAGTTAGACATCACTTCCCAAACACAACTTCTAGTGGAGAAAGAGATCAGATACAGCAGCAGCTCCCCATCACTCAAGCAGGATCACTTGCCCCAGGACAGCAGAATGAGGGGAGAAGGACAGAGATCTCACCAAGGATTCTTGAATAGAGCAAGACATCTATAATGTTATGTGAGTGTGTGAGAGAAAAAAGACAGAAAAGGTGGTTGCAGCCCCGGCAATTAATGAGGCTTTGGAAAGAACAGATGTAAGCTGTCAGTGCAGAGCTGGAGTGGGAAGAGAAGAAAAAGGCTGTTGCTAAAGAAGTTTAGGAGAGAAGACAGACAATGGGAAGGAGGGGAAAGTCTTTAAGTGGGAGGAAGGAAATGGAGACAAGAAATCAAGACTCTGCATGGGAGCAAAAGGAATAGGGAGTCTGAGAGGTTGAGAGAGAGATGAAAAAAGGGGTTCCTTGCAGAAAGAGCTGTGTGAATATGCAATGCAGTCTTCTGATTTGATCTCCAGAGCAACTGAGTTTCCATACCAGTTCCAACTAGCTGAGGTAGTGCAAATTATGTGCAGCTAGCTGATCCCCTCTGGGACCTTCCTAATCAATCAGGGAGCCTCAGTTAGGCCTGTTAGCTTAAGCTGGTAACTCTCCACGACATTGCTGCACAGACACAAGTTCACATAAGTGGGACAACTGTCAATAGAAGTCTGAGTTAAGTCTACAGTGAAGATTTACTCTGTGCATTTACAGACCATTTACTACAATGTGACAATGATCTCAACTGGAACCATGGGCTCCTAATGTAGTACAGATAATATTTAAGAGAGAAAAATTAGTGTTAGAGAAGGAGAGAAATGAAGTTATGCTTTTGTGGTACTTGCAGCAAATAAATGGGTAATAAGCCTTGCACTTCTCATGCTACTGGTTTTGACATGGAGAGTGGCTTAATGAAGCCTTATTTTCTGCTTGAATGCAAGGAACAGACTTGCTGTTGGACTTGGAGAAGGTCATTCAGTGATGCTGGTGATTCATGGTAGCAGGACAGTGGTCTCCTGAGAGCAGTCATGAAATCTGAATTTTCTAACTGGAAATAATGATATTGTGGTGGGAGGCTCTCATCTGTTGCCAAAGACTCTTAGCGGAAGCTTGTTCCAAACCATGTTTACCACAGATGTCTCCTTTCCTTTCTCTCACCAAGATCCTTTCCTGGCACATAAAGATGAGAAGAATCATGCAATTTGCCACTTCTGTTGTCCAAACAACAAAAATTTTGGAAATTCTGACTTTATCCAGAAGAGGCTTTAGGGGAAACAAATTAGCTTTGTTCACCTCAATAGTGATTAAATGTCAATAAAAGTTTTATTTATGTGAAATAGAACTTACTGACAGTTAGACCCATATTTGAACCTCTCCAACCTCTGCTGGAGCCCATGAGAGTTGGACTCAAGCTCCTTGTTCCTGCAGAGGCTGGGAGGTTCTGGAGACATTGTTTGTGACGGACTATGGGGACAGAACACAATTAGGAACTTGGAGGGCAGTGCAGGAGGAATATGAGACTGAACGACAGGCTTCTCTTCTCTGCAACTTTTACAAGATGTTCTAGTGTTTTACTAGATTTACTTAAGCAGAATCAAATTCATGGTGCAAAAACTTCAAATGCTTTGAAATGTAAACTGCTCTTAATGTCCCGTTTAGCTTGTTTTGATCATGATTGAACGTAGCAAGAGGTTGCTGCCTCTGAAGTTCAAAGTGATTCAGAACAGAACCTGAGAAATATTCCAAATATTAAAAACAACCTCCTTTTGTTTCTCTCGTGCTTACTAATGCTTGCCATGGAAAAGTCTGCAAGCCTTGCTCTGACATTGCATGTTAGCAGCTAACATCTTTATGACAGTCCGGTTCTTACAAAAAAATCATTTACTACTCTTATCTCCTTTAGCAGTTATACAGACCTAGAGAGATTTGTTTCTGTTGTGATTTAGGTTTTTGGTTGGGTTTTCTCGGAGTTTTTTTTTTCCATTGGAAATAAGAGGGGCTGTTGGACAAAACTTGCATTTTAAGGTCAATAGAAGAAAGCTGGCTTTGTAAACCAATGAGGTGGTACACAGAAGAGCTGATTTTGTGTCACAGGTCTACCAGATTCTTCTTCTTAGTGACCTATAGCAAAGTACACGGTGTTCTGACTCATAGATGTAGGCTACAGAGATTATCACCTGCTTCCGTCTGCTTCACTTCTCTCACTTGGAGATTCCTTACCCCTTGGAGAGTCATTACACCATGCTTTGAGTAGTTTAGCTGATCCTAAAACATGTACTGTATTGCTGCAAGTTAGTGTGATATGCTGAGGAAACCCAAAATCTCTGTTGTTTTCTTTGATATCCAAAACTATAATTTGTAATGGTTCAGGATGCTCATTTCTATCAGCTTAGCTGTTCATGCAGTATGTATGTCTGAGAAACAAATAAGTTGGACAACTCTGGCTCTTATTGTAATTTGTCTGTAT
>NW_010555426.1:60499-117674 GCF_000687285.1 Phaethon lepturus | reverse complement strand
CAGGAATGCTGCTGTCTTTCTAGGGATGATTGAAATTCAATATTCTTCAGTCTATATTTGACTGAAGAATTTTTTTTCTCAACTCTTTCACAAAATATTGATTTTCAAGAATCCCACTGAAATCCAGGAGCAATGTTGCCTCTGTCAATGCAGAGTGTGTAACACTTGTTTTACTTCCATCTCCCTGCATGACAGTCTGATCTGCTGGTAGCTGAGAAACTGAGACTGAAGCCTTAGTCCTGTTTCCTCAGATCTCAGTAGGTAATAGGGAGTAACTGTACTTGTGTTTTCCCAAGTACAGAAATAACAGGAAATTTTGTTCTTCTATTCTGCAAGAAAATGGGGTATTTCCTATTATTTTCTCATCTTACTAGAATTAAAAAGTGAAATGCAGAAAATTGCAGTGGAAATAGAAAAAAATAAGATTGGGTTTCTTGAAATATTGTTTCAGTAGTTTAAAAACATTGCTTCACTTTGATCTTTTAAAATGCCTGCACTTTGTACATAGAAATTAAATTTCAAAACAAAATTTCACATTGAGAAGAAAAATAAAATTAGAAAAAAGTTAGTCACACTTGCACATATTTTGAGGTTTCCTCCCTCCAAGTGCTGTTGTTTTTCAGCTAAGTTGCTTCATGAAGAAAATATGAACAAACTTTAGAGCATCATACCTATATTTGTCCTCAGCATTGGAAGAAGATGCCAAGGCTCATCCCACTACGTTCTCCTCCTCCTTTGTACATTAATATCTTTTCTTCAACTACAGCCCTGGAGAATCAGACTGAAGCCTACATAAAGCATCCGGCAAAAGACTGGGTGCTGTAGAGGGTGTGGTAGCCTGCAGGCTGTAGAGGGTGTGGTAGCCTGCAGGGTTCAGAAAATAATCAACTCATGTCCTGAAGCATGACATTTGATTATCCTCTTTTTCTCAGACCACATCACTGCGGTTATGTCTAGTTGTTTAAAAACCCTGTCTCAGTGCCTAGCTCTGTGTCCCCCGCAGCAGTGAACACTGCCATTTAACTATGCATTGCATACAATAATCTGTATTTAGATTTATGTCACAAGCCATTGAATTTCATTGGCAGCCCTGGTTCACATCTCATGAAACGGGGTGAAAGGATGGCAGGATGGCAGATTAATTTTCTTCTCCTCTGTAACTTTGATTTTCTTTTTTTTTTTTTAGTGTAATGCTCCCCTTTTCTAGCATAAATAAGCAGAACCATGCTTTTTCAGTTTTCATGCCATATATAGACTGGATTTACCAAACAGCAACTTACAGGGCAAAGTGAAAAGGTGAACGAGGCATGGGAAAACAGCTATCATTTTCCCCTAGCTGAGTACGTATCAGTTCACTGAGGTCCGCAGAACTGTTTATCTTTTACAAACAGAGGACCTGTCCAGGACTTTGTAGAAGATGACGTGAAATGATGATAACCATGCTGCTTTGGAAAAAATCCAAGAGAACTTCATGTAGGAGTAAGTCAGCATCTGAGTGACATTAGCAAAGACACATCCAGTTCCCAGTTGCAGAAGAACATGTGTTAGCCATAGCTTACAAAGAAAGAAATCCCAGATGCAAGTGAAACAGATCAGTGCTTGCAAAACAAAACTAGGAGGAAGGAGCATGAAAAAGGAAACCATGGCAGGAGTATGTTATATTCCACCACCTGAATGTCTGGCTGCCTTCAATTATGTAAACCATTTGACAAGAATGGAAAGTGCTTTTGAACACCAGCGAAACAACAACCACAAAGATTTCCAGGCAGATGTTAATGAACTTTGCACTGAAAGCAATGAATGGAAGTGCTAGGAGATGTGGAAGAATGAAAAGCAGGGACACCGGAAAAACAATTCCCCCTTCTGCTCTGCCAGCATATACCTTACATTCTGGTAAATCAGTAGTCATTTTTCAATATGGTTGTCACCTTTTAAAGGCATTTGTACAGCTCCATTCCCCTGCAGCATAGCCATCTCACGATTTTTAATGCTTTTGTTCTTTCACATGAAGTTAGGTAATACTATAATGCAATGTAATACTGTACAAATTCCCATTATATAGACAACTGATACACTTTGAGCTGCATCCCAAACAGGATGCAGCTAACTCAGTGTTACAAAGTCTAACTTACATGCCAGGTCATAAAATGGTATTACAGTCCTGAATTAGGTGATCAGACTCCCTACACAATGCAAATTGAGCTAGATGTCTAAAGATGTGTTTTCTGTTCTCCTATCAGATATTCAACAGAATATGTTAAGCTGCACGGTAACACAAAGCAAGGAGTAAGTTCAAAACTGTGCTTTCTAAAGAGACAGCAAAGTGTGAACTGGAGTGAGGCACTACTGGCATATTGGGCAGCCAGTATCCATCAGTTTCCTTGCTGTGATATTCCACCATGTAGGTTGGAGAATGCCTAACGTGGTGAATCCTACAGTTGTGCCAGATTGTGCAACAGTACCGTAACAACATCCACTTTAATGAGAGAAAAGTTGTATCATGCTGTTTGAAAAGCTTGTTCAAATTCTAGTTCATACTTTCCATGTTACTTTTAATTTTCCGAGTAACTTCCATTTTTTTGTATTATTAATTTTTTTAAAGTTAATTAAAAAATAACTGTGAAACTCTCAGATATACCTACCTGTATGTATTTTTTAATTTTCATTTCTAAAGATAGAAAAGGCTTCAAAAGCTGTCTCAGTACAATGTACTTATATGGATTCAGATTATTTAGGAGACTAATGAAAGCATTTCAACTGGACTCTAAGAGTGTCTGTGATACGTGGATACAGCTGGTCAGTACTTTATGACTGGCAAGCTAACATCTAGTCAGTACCATGTTTCTTTGTGGCTGTATTACAGAACAAAAGATGAAGAGGAAGGTTAGGTTGGGCCTTCTCAAGGGATACACATTTATATTCTTTAGCAGCATTGAAAAGATTTATATTTGCTCTTACTGGAATGACACTTAAACATAAGTGGAGTGTGTTGCACTCAGAAAAGACAGAAATTGTGTATCACTTCAGCACTACATGAGAATAAGTACCAAAAAAGAATCCTCAATTAGAAGCCAGAAGACTGGCAGAACATATTGCTTGGTCCTCTCTGAAGATCTGAAAATCCTGAGCACTCCACTACTGCTTTAGCCTTTGGCTGTAGTGGAGGTGATTGTTAAGTTCAAATAATTTGTACGTATTAGGAAATAGATCGTTCACAGAAATATTCCAGAATCCCTCCTAATTTACACCCTACTGTTCTGATTCTGTAGCCCACTGCCCATTCCTTCTTAATGCTCTTTCTCTTCCTTCTCTTACCTGGTTTTAAATTTTCATACTCCACTAGCATGGTATGACAAATCAGGTCTTTAATATTTGGCATCTGGCATTTAAAAAAAAATAAATTAAGGTTACCTTGCCGTTGTTTAGATAGTTTTAACAAGTTACGAGGGGCAAAAAAGCCCTACTTACTGTGTTTCTATCCTCATCCAGTGCTACAATTCTGTTAGCATTTCTGTGTTCCTGCTTAAAATGTCTTGACATTTTTTCTTTATATGTTTCTGAGTAATAATAGGTAAGTAACAATTATCTCTCCAGAGGAATCACATGAAATCTCTTCTTTATTGTTTCATTGTGGGGTCAGCAATCCTCATAGCCATATGTGTGCTTACATGTTGTGCTTATTAGGAGGTATGGTCTGTCTGCATAAAAGCCCAGTGACTCAGCTTTGTTTTTCAAAACATTTCTCTTGGCGTAATATCCCCTAAGGATAGATTATGTGTCTTCTTGTGCTCACAAGCAAAAACTATTTCTAGTCCATCCACTTGGATGGCTTGCTCATGGGCTGCTTTTCTGCTATGCACAGATTTCCAAAAACACTTTTCAATACAAAGAAAGAGAAGGAATAATGTTTTTCACAGCATCTTAGAATCGTTAAGGTTGGAAAAGACCTTTAAGATCATCAAGTTCAACCATCAACCCAACACTACCAAGCCCACTAAACCATATCCTGAAGTGCCACGTCCACATGTTTTTTGAACACTTCCAGTGATGGTGACTCCACCACCTCCCTGGGCAGCCTGTTCCAATGCTCGACCACTCTCTCTGTAAAGAAATTTTTCCTACTATCTAATCTAAGCCTCCCCTGGCGCAACTTGAGGCCATTTCCTCTCGACCTATCGTTAATGGATCAGCTCTTCTTTTCTATGGAGACTAGTGAAATCCCTGTGTTTTTAAACTATTTTACTTTTCTCAGTGTAATGCTCAAGTTCATATACACAGAGGTACAGGGCAAGTTAGTAAATACTAAGGAGATGCACAGCTCTCTTTTAAAGTTTATCTAGGCAGCCACAACAGGTGGGTCCTGTTACTGTCCCCGCAAATGAGGTATGCAAAAGGGGCTGTGTGTGCTTCTGAAGCAAATCAAAATTACATCAGAACAAAAGGGTCCTGAAATAGAAGTCAGTTCCAGTTGGATGTTTAAGTTCATACTTATCAAATTAAAAGTGAAGCAAAGAGTTGGGCAGGTGTGAATTGAATTATATTCAGGGTGTGTGCTGTAATGCAGCATTTGCAAACTGTTCTCTCATCCTTTGCCCTCTTATGACTCGTCATTACAACAGACTAACTGTATTGCATGAAACAGTATTGCTTGGAAAAAAAAGTATTCCACAGTCCTGTTTCAGCAACAGAAGATTCTGGACATGGTGATGTGTTGGGGACAGTAAAAGCAGGCTTCAGCAGTAGCATGTGCGTGTCTTATGACAAAGAAAAAACTTGAATATGAAGTTGTTCATCATGATCAGTAAACATGAAATTTGTTAAGAAACTACTTACCAGAACCTAAGCAGCACTGTGTAAATTTCAAGGAAATCATTGGCCACACCAGCTTGACTTTTTCTAGGCTTTATGGGGTTAGGTTACAAGGATGGAAACTCTCATGCGTTGAGTATGCAATGGAAGAGCTTTCTTATTGTTCCTGGAACACAGCAGAAAAGCATGCTGAGAACTGGAAGAACAACTTAGCAATAAAATAGGTGAATACAATAAATAGTTCCCAGGGTATGAGCTTTCAGGCAATGCAAATTAATTCCTCATCCCATCTGGTCTGCAAGTAATGGGTGAACCTCTAAATAACCAGAGTTTGGTTAAGAATTCAAAACTGGAATCTCCTGCAGTCAATATCATATGACTCTGTGCGTTATCTCCAAAATGCCTATCCTCACAAAACCCAAACAGCAGTGCCCCCATTAGTATATTGTATTAGGTTTGCTCCTGAAACTAGAAGGACAGCAGTTACTGCAAAAAAATTAGCACCATCTGCTGCAGTTTCCAGGTTGTTTTTGAACGTTTCCTCTAGCATGCTGAACAAGGTCATGATAATGTTTGCTCATGAGGCCCAGTTAGACTCCATTCCAGCATGGAAGGATGGCTTGGAGCAGGTATTGCATTTAGACTTGATCCTGGAATTATATCAGAACGGTTCACTGGCAGAAATTGTTTGCTGTGTGGAAGGCAGAAGGGCTAAGAAAAGAGATCCTGGCATAAACAAGTGAAAAATCAGTATTACTGACCAGAAGTATGTTTATGAGTTAGCAGGATGGAAAAGCCTGACATTTCTCTGGGCACTTCTAACTGGCATGTTTGCTGCAGATAACCCAAGCTGCCACTGACTTGGCCAGAAAACACAAGACTAGTATTTTCCTTTGCATAAACTCTTCCTGATCTTTCTCCCCGAAGTATTGGAACATGCTTTTCATCAATATAGGTTGGCATGACTTCTTTTTCCATCTGCTTGGGGGAGAGGGGGGCAGGATGGAGTAGATATTTTCATTTCTAAAAATAAACATCCCAGTACACAGCCAAAAATTTGGAAACCGTCACTCAACAATAGTATTTAGAGTTTCCATTTGCTTTGGCTTCCTCCTCCAGATTCCAGTGTTGTGGAAGAATATTTGCTATATGAGCAGTACAGGTTTATGTGAACAAAAGCTTATCATGCCAATCAAGCCAGTCATCAGAGTACGGCACTCCTGATGAGAGTAAAATCCATTAGTTTAAAGAACAATGTGGGGTAGGAGGGGCTGCTTTTCTTAGGGCATCAAAAATCGCAAGGTGGAGAATCCAAAGAGAAGCAGATCCCCAGGGCAGCCCCTGTAGGTCATCACAGATGTCTGCTCATTTCTTGTGCTTGCTTTTTTCATATAAAGGCTGCTGCTTTGACAGTATGGAACGGGATGATTGGTGGCACAAAGACAATTGCAGTTGTGGGTGCTATCATCTGCCACCTAGTGAACAGTAATTAATAAGGTCTGCCCTGAACAATACCGCTGGCTTGTCGAATGCTGACATGTGCAACAAATTCTAAAGGGGAGAGACACTCCGTCTGGGATCCCACCCATCCGCTCCCCCTCCTCCTTCTGATCTTCTCACCCTACTTAGAAGCATTCTTTTTTTTTCTTTTTTCCTTTTTCCTTTTTCTTTCTTTCTTTTTCCTTTTTTCTTTTTCCTTTTTCCTTCTTTCTTTTGCCTTCTTTCTTTTTCCTTTTTCCTTTTTTCTTCTTTCTTTCTTCTTTTTCACAGCAAAGGTTACAGTGTATAAAAAATGACTGCAAAATATTTTGCCTCTTTGGTCTATGTTTCAACAATGTCATATTCTTCATTGGTGTGGTGTAATTAGAACTCCATTCTGAATTCACAAAGGATGGGGTTTATTTGTTTATGTCGATGCTTTGCAGCTATGAGAGTTCTGTATGGTGCTGAAAATCATTGGTTGCATCACTTTTTAAGTGCAGCTTTCCTTGCTTAGTAATCACCTTCTCTGTATTTTGTCACATAATTTTCAAGTTTCATTTTACTAGAGTTCTTCAAGTGACATTATTAGCCAGAAATTACATAAAATACGTACTCTCTTTAATCTGAGGGAATTATTGTACTGCTGCTAGGTCAAAACATTCAGAGACACATGCTATTTTTAAATAGTGATCCATTAAACTGCTGTCACATTTTCAAGGTAAATGCTGTATGGGACTGCCAGATCTGCATGCAGTTTAATTAATTCTCATCACACAGTGGGGTAAACCCAGTGGAACTCCCTTGAGCTTGGTGTGGTTATCATTTCAGAGAGCTTAAACTGATATTTCTACAACTGAACATGATATTAAAATTCCGAGTTCTGCTACAGCATGTAAATCTAGATTAATTTAATCACTTAACATCCCAAATAGACAAAGAATTTTATTGCTTTACAGATGTGAAACTCAGAGTGGCATTAAGCAGGTATTTATCTTGTACAGTACTGTGCTACAGTCCTATACAGATACCCCAAGCTAACATTGGAGCACTTCAGGGACTGGAAGCAATAAAGCCATGTAAAAGCAGCACTCAGTTAAACCAACTGTCTTGCTAAGTGATAGTCTTCATAGCCAAAGTACAGTCCAGTATCAGGCTATGTTGATGTAAGTGTTACGCTGCACCACTTAGAAGCACTGCTTGCATGGTGGTAGCTACATTTTATGGTGTAAACATCCCCAGGGTTATATACAGGCTACTGCTAGACTGCCTGACAAAATACAGATGAGCAAACATGTTAGAACACAGCAAGCTCCTTGACCTGACTATATTATATGCACTGCTAGGACCTAGGGTGCTTGTAGTTCAGTTCAGTGTGACATAGACGCAAAACAGGTCAAACCTAGGCTGCCTACCTGCTCCATTATCCCTTAGCAAACACAGTGATGATGCTTTTCTAGGCAGAATATAGTGACTAACTTCTCTTCTTAATGTGAAGCATACTTGGGCCCATGCTGAGGATTGATGTAGCGCTAAGTTTGTTCCCTCATCATAGAGTAGCCTTACTGCAGGGATATGCCCAAACACTTTGAAGACAAAGTGAACTTAGGCTTTAATACAGGAAATTGTCCATGTGTCTATCTATAAAGGTAAAAGTGAGTGTGACTGGAATTAAATTTACATCTATTCTTAATCATGCTGCAGGCTTTGCTTTCCATTAATTTTATCAGATGTATCAGGTGTAATTTTATCAGATTAGTCCCATGATATTGTAGATGATGTGTATTATGCCATGGCTGCTTTGTAGGATTTGGAAACAGGTGCTATTGACCCACTTCTGTGGAATACAAAAGTGGACAAGAAGTAGATTTAGACAGGAATTAATTGTCCTGAATTTGGCCACTTTGAATAAAAGTGAGAAAGTTCAGAGTACATTCTATATACATGCACACATATATGTGTATATATAAATATATATGTGTGCACATTTTCTTTTTTAGTAGTAGTGACTCATGACAACTGGAAACTTGGCACCTTTCCTTATCCCAGGTCTGGCATTGTGCCCATTCTGTATATAGAAGGAGTGAAAAGCCTTTCAATTTCTCCAATCCAATTCATTATGCAGCTATGTGATGCACAAGTTGCCACATGTGTGCTGTTAGAAAGTCTCAGCACAGATGGAAGTAGACCTTGTCATAAAATACAGTAATTCATCACTGGTGATGCTGAGCTTCCCCACTTGGAGAATGATTAGCTGTCTTGAAGTTCATTTACAAACTGATCAAAGCTGTGAAATGGTGCTGACGGGCTAATACCTGTTTGTTCCCTCATGCCATTTGAAACAAATTGGAGGAAGACCAAAGGGCAAAGATTTTTGAATACCACAGGTAAGAAAGGCCTCCTACTCTGGGATTTGTATATCCCCTTTTCACAAGAATAAAAGGTGACTTTTTCACAATTACATTTTGGATCCATGTGGTGTATGGATTCAGCATAGCAAAAAAGCCCCCCAAACCTGGGGTTAACTAATGTATGATCAGGCACTGGCTGTATAAAACATGTGGGAAATCCTTAGAAGTTGATTATTTCTCATGATATGTAGAATAGTACAAATGGCTGGACTGGTTCTCTGTTTCTCTTTCTGATCTGGACAGTGCTGAGGACTTGCAACTTCCCTTGAGTTCACTAAGTGCTAACAGAATATTAGGCAGGGTTGAAATCACTGGTTTGAACTTACGGGTTTAAGATTTGTCATAATTCACCTCTGAAGGCTGTATGTCTGGGAGAATAAGGAATGGAGAAATTGAAACCTTCACAAAAAAAGGGTTGCAGTGTCACTTAAGAGTACTAACTGGCAATCACTCTGTTACCAACAAGAAGGGTTATGCTGAGTGAAGCCACCTCCTCAAATGTAAGTTAAATGTTAGTGCTTTTTCCTAGCTCTCTTCTGGTTTTGGTTGTTCTTAGAATCAAAGAAAGTGGGAGATAATTTTACTATAAACTTAATCAACATTTGGAACCAGGATTTTGGTATTGGATGTATCTCCATTGTAAACATCCGTAAAATCAGATCTCTTATGATGTTTCATATATTAATTTTAGAAGGCAGGGACTGCACAACACCCATTACAATGAAGTCCCAATCCTGATGGGAGACAATTTGCACAGTGCAATCAAAGGATTGCTCTGATAGCAGACAGAATAATACATACACCAGAGAATTCCAGAAACCTTTTCAAACCTAGAAGATATCCATGCCTTTCCCTATTTGATAGTGCCATGACACAGCAATTATACCACCTGCCTGCATTTCACCGCGATGGATGCAGACTCCAGTCTTTCCAGTTCTGTTCTGCTTGAAACAGTGTCTGCTCAAATGGATTCTGTGGCTTATCTTGGCAGCTTGGAAAAGCTTGGTTCAAAGGGTCCCTTTTTTGTTAACAGTGATTCTTTTTCATAGCTGTGTCTATGGCCCCTAGTTCCAGCTGGAGTCTGAAATGGAAGTACTGTGTTAATGCTCCACAGCACAGGCTGGGGTTTTCCAGCCCAGCCAGATGCTGGAAGTCCTGGAAATCTTGCAAAAGAGCCTGCATATATCTGCCAGCTCAGTTGTTTCTTGGTTGTCTACAGCTGTGGAGGACTGGCTTTGATGGTCTGGTTGCCCCCTACCAGTCCTGTGTTCACACATTCAGGTTAAGATGGTTTGGTTGTGATCTAGACAGACAGACAACTTTTTTAGATACTTTCCCAATTTTTACCCTACCCTTTCCACATAAGATTAGTATGGGCAGGTTGCAGTGTACCTTGAGAACGGTATGGCACAAAGCTGTAAAGGCCAAGGCTGGAAACAGATTGTCGCTTGAAGGGAAAACAGTGGCTGTGCATTCTTCTCTTTTGTACTAAAATTGTATTAAACTTTACCAACCAATTTTTCTGGGTAACTGGCTCCCCTCTTGTGCCAGGTCCTTTATGCTGGTCAATGTACTGAGGAGGCAGAACTCTTAATCTTTTCCATGCCTGGCCTTTTGCACTTGTAAGGAGAAGACTAATGATAACTCTGTGTTGAGAGTTCAAGGAACTTTAATGTTTAAGTGCTTTATTTATCCCCACCGTTCTGTGAGCAATTGCGTAGATCAGTATGCTGGCTTGTGATATTAGCTTGGTACACAAAAAGATACTTTTATTTCTTTATTCCAACATTTTTTGCATCTTTTATCCAGCAGTGTGTCAAGTGTCAGGTTGCTGCCTGTAAGGTGAAAAGAGTGTTAACTGTGGATTTGTCAGATAACACGAGGGATGAGTGAGTATATATAGCAGCCATAGACATCAGTAGTGCTAAATTCTGTCATACATGTTAAATGTACAACTTAGAGGAGAGAGAAAAAAAAGAAAGCAAACATCTTACCATAACCCAAGTCTAGGTGAGAAGAGGGAAGAAATATACGTGCCAACCCTCGTCCTCTCTCCCCACTTTCCTCCCACCATTTCACTACCAAATATAACCCAGTCCTTCAGAGTGTCTCAGCTATTAGAATAAGATATTGTTTCATGTCTGGTTTCCATCTGGGTCTGGAGGCAGAAATGCCATAATACCACAAGACAAGCCTCTTGCATGCTACTTCTGATCATGGACAGAAATCTGGCCTGCCCCCCAGAAGGGCCTAGATGTGTTACAGGATTAGCAGGCATCCCCCAGAGCTCTGGGAAGTAATGCAGTGTCAAGCTGTCAGCTCCTTAGACTGTACTTTCTTGGTCACTGGGCACGCGCAAACTTTCCCAAGCAAATCTACACAGCACGAGGGCTTTCCAAACACAGAACTGGGCCAGCTCACAGCAACTTCTGTGAGCAGTTCATGAAAAGTATTGCCCAAAATGGTCAACAAAGGTGTGTAGATCTCGGCCATTCTCAACTGTGTTCCACTTTACAGCTCTCCCTGTATGTTGTTGTTCAGGTCACAGACAAATATATTAACATATGAAAGAGGACGCTTGCATGAAAATAAAAATGGCATCCCTGAAAATGTGTGCAAATCAGTGCAAGTTTCATGGAGTATGAAAAGAGAGGTAAGAATGTGTCATGACATCGGTTACATTTGTTAGTTTAAGAGCATTCTTTGGACTTCTGTATACAGCAGCAAAATCCCTCAGTCTGTCTATCTTCCCTTACTCTGACAAAGTGCCCTCATTAAGGGATTAAAGATGTTATTGCAATACTATTCATAATGTATACACTTTGCAGCCCCTCACATCTGTTTTCTGCACTATTTATCTAATCATCAAGACCCTTATTCATATTTGCCTTGGAGATAACAGGGCAGGATACCAAAGGATTCCTGGGCTGAGAGGAAATGACAGAGGGTTGGTGTAATGGACTAATTAAAGACTTCAAGGTCAGAGTAGAGAAATCCAGAATTCTGTGGTGTGGAGAGACTCACAGGATATGCAGCACTACCCGTTTTTTAATGGCACAGGCGTGATCAAAGCCACCTGATTGTTACATCCCAAGGAACATGCCTCTGCCAGATCACCCAGTTTCTGATAAGTGGCTGATGTTCTCAGCCACACATTAAGAGAGGTGACGGCCTTTACTTTGCACGTGAGAAATTATGAGGAAGCAATGCAGCTTGTGAGAGCAGAGAGCTTGCTCTCAGTGAGGCACTGACAGGCCACATGTGTGTGAGCCAGACTTTGCTCTCTTCTTGCTGACCTGTCGGTTGTTTAACTGTCTTGGGTCAAAGAGCTCTACTGGCAGAGTAAAATACGATGCAGTCTGTATTCTTTTCAGTATGTACTTTCGGGTATGCCTTCCTGTATCACTTCTACTACTAATGTATAGAGTAGAAGAATGTTCACATACGTAATTTGTCATAGAACAAGGCATAGAATCAGTGGCCTAGATCCCTGGGCGGTACTTAGGTTTCATTTCAAAAATTCCCAGAGAAAAAGAATTATAGAAAATTTTACTGCAGAGCAATAAACATACCTAATAAGACAACACGTCTAAATTATTTCATGTGTCTGTTCACCCAGATACATGTATGTGCTGTGTAAGATAGGTTAAATTAATACAAATTATCAAGTCAAAACTCATTAATTTAAAAGTTGGAATTTTGGAATAAGATTTCCCTCCTGAATACTTTTCAGTGTTACTTTGTTGAAATCAGTAGATAGCAATGAAACTTTTCCACTGGAAATGCTGCAAGTAGTTCTATATGGCATCTAGATACCACTTGTGAATCAAGAGTTAAGTGAAACACAAGGAAAGACGTGCAAGGTGGGAGTTAAGCCATAAGGATGTGTGTAATAAACAGTAGTTACAGAGTGCTGCCCATTTTGTGGCCAGTGTGCCAGGCAATTTGATCATCAAAAATAAAAGCTTATGATGTGCTAGGTTTAATGAATTAGAGTCATACTCAGAAGGGATGGCTATAGCAAACTCAGACTCTTTGTGAACTGACAGTGGTATACTTAAAAAAAGTGTGAGGTCATTTCAACTGTCTAAACATTGCCCAGTGTTTTTTACAGATGTCATGGAAGAGAGTTTTAAAGAGACATTTGAAGAATTTTAAGGTCACATGCTCTGCTTCTTCATCTGGTTAATGTCACTAGCAAATCAATTCTAAACAAATGACTGTTTAAGAGTGTATTTAATTGAGAAGACTTGCCAAAATCAAAGAGATAGAAAGTTCAGAACAAGATGGAGCTTCAGCCTGTAAGAGAAGTACATCCAGCCTGCAGGCTACGGCAACTTCTCTTTCTCCTGGGCATCTCTCAGCTGCAGAGATAGTACTGAGACAGACTAAATGAATTGTTTTGGCAGCCAAGTGCTGTCTTCTATTACAGACCAAAAGAATATCTTCCAGAAGGGCATGTGATGAGTCCCCTTGAAAATCATGTTGCATAGTAGGATAAGTCCTACTATGAGATTGGAATATATATTGCATGACCAGCATTCTCACATGCTCTGCAATGTTACTGACTGTGCTCATTGGGAGGATACTGGCCTCTGCTCACTCAATGGACATAGCTGCAATTACCCAACAGACCTTGCCTCCTTAACTGGCTATGAAGCTTGACTGCTTAGAAAGTTCACATCTCTGCTTTATAGCACTTAGAACATAAATCCATTTAGGGCTTTTGCAAGCTCCTGTCACTGTATCAACAGCTCAGTTTGGTTATGGATTTAGGGAGAACTGGTAACATGATCATAGACTCCTCTGACTTGGAAATATAGTAGAAACAACTGGAACTGGCAACACCCTAAAGCTTTAATGGAAAATCCCTTTTGAGTTTGCTCTAAACTTCTACCTTCTTTCAGCTTCTCCCCACACTATATCTGCTTCATTTATAGCGGTCTGAATCAAACGTCCCTATTTGAACTCTGCTGAACTAATAGAATTTTGATAGTACAGATGAGAGCAGCTATTTGTACACATACCTTTTTTCTGATCTGGGCGCTAAGAACTGTTTGTCTGCCACTGTTTTCCATGAGAAGGTGAACTGGCATAGTGGCATGCTGAAAATTACCTTAAGGCCAGGGTATGGAATGAGCTTATTTTAGCCAAAACTGGCTATTGTCCCAAACTAGAACCTCTGAGGCCACACCTCAAATACTGTGTTCAGTTTTGGGCCCCTCACTATAAAGAAGGACGTTGAGGTGCTTGAGCGTGTCGAGAGAAGGGCAATGAAGCTGGTGAGGGGTCTGGAGCACAAGTCTTACGGGGAGTGGCTGAGGGGACTGGGCTTGTTCAGTCTGGAGAAGAGCAGGCTGAGGGGAGACCCTATTGCTCTCTACAACTGCCTGAAAAGGGGTTGTGGTGAGGTGAGTGTTGGTCTCTTCTCCCAAGTAACTACTGATAGGACGAGAGGAAATGGCCTCAAGTTGCGCCAGGGCAGGTTTAGATTGGATATTAGGAAAAAATTCTTCACTGAGAGAGTGGTCAAACATTGGAACAGGCTGCCCAGGGAGGCGGTGGAGTCGCCATCTCTGGAAGTGTTCAAGAAACGTGTGGATGTGGCGCTTCAGGACATGGTTTAGGGGACATGGTGGCGCTGGATTAATGGTTGGACTTGATGATCTTAAAGGTCTTTTCCAACCTTAATGATTCTGTGATTCTGTGAATTTCAGGGGGATGGACAAAACAGACACAGAGCTGGAACCCAGAAATGGGCTAGCAAACAGTCCCACCACAGTAGGTATTGCAGCTATTTATCTACTTCTAAATCTCCTGTATGCTTCCTGTCATGCATGCACAGGACCTCTGGAGGTGGTCTACTTAGGATACCATTGTGGAAGAACATGTTACACTATTCTAGTTCGATTTTGATTGTCACAAAAGTAAAGCACACTGGGATTTGTACAGTTTTCAATGTGCCAAATAGGGGGTTCAAAAGTGGTTCAAAAGACCTGAATTCTGCACTTGCTTTTTTTTCCTGGCTTCCCAGGTCATTGTCAGAAAGTCAGTTTATGAATTTCCTCTTTTTCTCTTTCCCCACCACTGAAGTTGGATCTCTGTTGTAAAACAGTTTAAAATCTGTGGATAAGAAGTATAAGATACTGGTTCACAGTGGTGAGAATATGGAGTATTATGTTATTAGCAAAGAAGGTGACTTTTGTGAAGTCTTCTGTATCTGTACTCAAGATTAGGACCTGTTCAGAGATGTGATTAGTTATGTTTTAACATCCTAGCATCACGCCCTGACAGACCCAAGGCTTCATTAAAGGACAGGAGCCAGCTTCCCTACGTTCTGTTACTATCTAGTGGTCTGAGGAGGCAGTGGCTGGCGTGAATGGCCATGATGGGCAGCACACCCTGCTGCCTGTCACAGTCACATGTTAATCAGGGTACAGTAATTTGTGAGAACATTAATAAATACAAATCACTCTCCAGGGGACTGCAATACATTATTTTACCTCTCAACAATAACAGACCTTATTATCTTGCAGGGAGAATCTCCTGTCAGGGCAATCAAGGATGGCCACTTTTAATGAAGACAAATGATCTCCTTCAAAGGAGCGGCGAGCCTTGATTTGGCTTAATGGCCCACTAGTACGAAGCATGGATTTAATCAGAGCTCCAGCTTCTGTCACGCATGGACCTTGAAGTCAAGTAATTGGAGGCAGGTGCTAAATACAATTTAAATGAAATGTCTAGTTAATAAGGACAGTTTGAAACAAGCTATTTATACCCCTCCCCCAAGCCCTAGCCCTCTCAGGGACATGAAGGCAGCCAGCTGTGCTCAGGAACCAAATGACTTAATTTTTCAGCATTGCCTTTCTCACTCCCAACACTGTGCTGCTACTTTTAGCTCCCCAGATGTCCCAGTTGGAGTGATCCTCTTTCAGGTAAGATGGGCAACTGAAGGACTGTCAGAGCTTAGTATGCTTTTTTTTGTGCTGGAAGAGGCAGCTGAGCCAAAATCTGGACAGAGATGTGGTCCATAAGATTCTGGCTTTTAAGCATCTCAAAGTCTAGGGAGGGAATGAGAAGGAAAAAAGTAGCAGTTTTTTTTTTTCCCTAAAATGTGTATCATTGTTCACCCCTAAACTGTGGATCTGAATGAGGGGATTTGACTCTCCAGGCTGTATTGTGCAGGTCATTTTAGATGGTCACAACTGCTATATCAAAATTGGAGTATGTATGACCTCCAATGCCTCTCATAATACAAATGAAGAGCCTTCTGAAGAACACTGTGACCCCTTTCCTACCTGCTAACTGTTCCAAGAACACGACCACAGTTCATACTTATATCTTTTTCTTTTTTGGTGGGGTGGGGCAGAAAAGACAGCAGATCCTCTGAACTTGTTGGTGCCAGAAGAAACATTACTACAACCTATGACCTATGTGCAGTTCCATTGTGTACCATGTAGGAATTGTCAGCATCACTAAGTCTTGTGCTTTAAAGGAAAGCCTTAAAACATTTGTGTTTTTTTTTTCTTGAAAACCCAGCTCATGGAGTTGTGTGCTTATGAAGTAAATAATGCTTGTGGCTGGGGAAGAAAATCTGAACATGTTATCTAAAACAACTGCAACACCAACCCAACACCTCACTGAAAAAGAAATACTTATTTTTAAGTGAATCTTACAGTTCTGAAGAAAGGCCTCTCGTATTTTCAGGCATTTGATGCCAGCAACACTGAACCTTATAGGGAATATAGGGAGTTACAGGAAGTTCAGTGAATTATCACTAACACATTTGTCATATTCCAGATTTTCAGACATGAATCAACAGAAAACCAAGCTGGGTTTTAAGCCCTAATTATCAGTTACTTAAAAGCAGGGTCTAACAGGCAAAAGCATAATAAAAGCAGTACCATAGGTACTACAGGATCTCCCTTGTCCCTTTTAGGTCTCTCTGCCATGCCTTGAAACTAACTGTTAAAAGGTAGTGCATTCATAACAAAACCAAGATTTTACTTCTGAGGGAGAAAGTAATTAGCCACTGGGTGTGGAAGTATTTTCCATTAGCAACTTTTTAAACACAGGCTGGAATGCAACAATGCCTGTAGGGACTGCACAACTGGGAGAAACCACAAACCTTCACAATAGGGAGACTTCTACGATCAACTTCTGTGGGATTCATTTTTCAGTCAAGGAAGTACACACAGGCAAGCAAGGTCCATTGATGCAACTAAGGAGCCAGATATCTCTTATGTGCTTTCTCAGGATGACATGTGCTGTTTTGTTTTGCCGTAGGGCCAGGCAAGAGGTAGGGCTGCCTCTGTACAGCAGGACCAAAGTTACTAAACCTGAACCATGGTAGGTGCATCTATTTCTGGGAGCGTGACATGGCAGTGATATTGGAAATGGATTTCTCTCCATTAATACTTCATTACAGCAGGACCATTCAAGATTAGTTGCCCTCTAAGGAACCTTTTTTAGAGAAGAATTAGAGTAATCCCTGGCTCAAATTGCTTATTGAACTGCTTGAAAACAAGAATTCTTCCTGGGGGCCTGTGGAGTTTTGTCTAGATTTTGGGAAACCAAAGAGGTTTTGGCTTTTCAGATATATTTTGAAATTCATTGTTGATTTTTTTTTTTTTCATTCTTTTCCCTTCCTCTGTTTGTTTTGGGTTTTTTTAACTGGGAAAAAAATGGTGAGCTATAATTAATAGATGAGAAATACAACAATCTTGAGAAGGCAAATGGATCAAGAAAAGAGTCAGAAGTAAAATACAAGCCTTTTAGATCAGAAGTTAGTGTTCAGCTGATCAGAGTCCTGCTACCCTTCCGCTTTATGGCTTGAATTCCTTCCAGTAGCCCTGAAGGTAGAAAATTTCCCACTAGTGACAAAAAAAATAACAGGCAAGATGTTCAGATGGCCTTTCAAGTTTACAGCAACATTGTGGTCATGAATGTGATTGCAACTTAGGTAGCTGCAAAAGAGCTGCCAGCTATTAGAATTACTAAGTCTAGCTAAGTTGGGTACCAGAAGCAGTGGACATTCAATAGCACGGGCTGCACCACAAACTGAACAAAACTGACTGGTATGTGAGCAAATGTGTCAGTTGTGATCATGTCTGTCTGTAGTGGAGGAGAGAAGCAGCATTCTGTAAGTGGCAGAGGTTTGTTCTTCCAATCCTGTAGTCACTTCCTATTCGTGTATGTACAGTATGTAGGGTTTGTCATGGGCATGCATGAGGATGAATGCTGATGGGAAGAAGAAAAGAAGAGTAATTTGATTCTGTACCAGAAGGGGAAGGGTTACAATGTCCACCTTGCCTTTTAAATGTTGGGTGTTTCTGTGTACCTGTCAAGGCAAGGTGTTTATGGCAGGAAGAGAAACTATTATTCTGTCAGAAAATGAAGCATTGGAAATGCTATGATTGGCCCAGCTGAGGAAAAAGAGAAGTTCCCAGAAGAAGAGAAGGAGTTTGTGATATCTGTTAAGATCACTTTTGTTCATGTAAGGAAAGACAGTGGAGAGAAAGCCCAGGCTGGGATTGCCCTCTCCTCCTTGGGAAGCAGAGTTGGGACCATGTAATTGTGGCTTGTGTGTATTCTGTCTGCAGTCATGAACTATTTTAAAAAGATATACACAACTCTTAGAAAGAACTCACACCTTAACAATGGAGATATTCCAGTTCTAGATAGGAAGCTGTTTTGGTAGGCCAGAAGAACGTAACACTGATAGCTCCAGTGGGCAGGAGACAAGACAAGACTTGAGTTACCTGCTGAGTTACAGAAATAACGCATAAGACTAACTTCTGAGCTAAATCACCTTGTGACTGTTGTCAGCTTGTCAGGGCACCAAAGAGTAATGCCAAACCATGTTGCTTCCTCTGCATGCCCTTGGCTGCTGTGTACTCTGCAATGTGCACTCTATTCCCAGCTACCCCAGAAAACAGGCTTTGTTATTCTTATGGACAAGGATCTCTTCATTACAACGTCATCTGTGAGAGCTGGCACAACAGAAACCAACTGCCACGCTTCCCTAGGAGCAAGGTTGCAGGAATAGGGCTCTAGGCCAGAGGTTCATTTATACTGATGAGGATTCACTTTCCCAGATCTTGGAGTTGCTCACTGTGAGGCCAAGTCGTTTTGTCTCAGTGTGTACGTCAATGTCTGTAAAAAGCCCAGAATAATGCTACCAGCCTCTCAGAAGTGAAATGATTTGAAGCACTCCATGAAAGTTGCTATAGAGGCCCAAGCTGCCACAGTCAAGCCAGCACAACAATACCTCACGGAACATGTGCCTTTCATGTTTGTTCTGGGGCCATGGGGAACAATGCCCTTGCAGGACAATAGATGTCTGTGATTCATGGTGAATTTCCTTCCCTTCTCTCATTAAAATCCATTCATTTCCAGTTCTGGCTTCTTCATTCTCAAACATACATCTTGGATATTTGTCAACTTCTATTCATTTTACTTAGTCTGTGCATCTAATCTCTTTGAGACTAAACATTTCCTCTGATGGCAGAGCCTTAAGAGTGCTATTCTGCCAATTGGGATGCATTGAGGAGAGCCTCTTGGCAAGCTGGCTTTTTCTTGGGGAACACACATATTTGAGTAGTGAGGCCTCAGGCATTTATGCTGTGCAAGACACCACAATGCTCAGCACTCAGTAAAACTCAGAAGGGAACCACTCCCTTGAAAAGCAGGATGCTTACTGGCAAGTGTTTTTCAAGATGGGTATGGAAAGCTGGCTTCAGTGCCCAGTTTAGCTCATGACTCTCTATGCAGTTTCAGGCAGGCCACTTCATCAGAGTCTGTAGCCTGTAAAGCAGTAACACAAACCTGCCTGCTCTGCTGGGTTTTTAAGGTAGAGGAGAGCAGAACTGTGATGGTAGTGTTCCCTACTAGTAAGTGAAGGGAGATAGACTCATTTTGGATTAAACTATCCAACAGCAGTGAAATCATAGCATCTTTGGCTCGGTAGCGATTCGTCAGTGTTTCATCCACTGACACAAGGAACGGCTCTGTCCTCCAACAGAGGAGGACCCTGCCGTTTTACCCTGTTCTCTTTGAAAGGGAAAGACACTGTATGTGACTGGCACTTAAGCAGGAGGGTTCTGCTGCCCTGACTTGAGAGATCGTTGAAAGGTTGGTGACATCTGGTGGGAACTGGAAGGATCACAAGCCTTTTGCTTCCATCCTCTGCTGCCAACACTCTTCTGCACTGTGAGCTTTTCTTTCACTCCCAAGTAATTTATAAAACAAATTTAAAAATATTACCCCCAAAACAGACCATAAAAATTGCTATTGATTTTATGCTCAGAATCACAAGAGTACAAAATCAAAACATGATGCTATAATGATGCATACTGAACACTATGGTTTAGAGATCAAAGGGCTTAAAAAGCTGCTGTGACATAACAGAGTTGAAATACGAGGAATTTGGCATTTTGCAGGCATGTAAATGCCATCTTTTTATCAGCCTGGTCAGAATATCAGTATAAAAAGCAAATGATGCAGATCACATTTGCTTATCACATTTGCAGTGCCAGACCCCGGTGATATAACCCGTCTCCATCATGTTTAAACTTTGCAGAAATCACATATATGCCTTACCCTGGAAAGTACCATTGTGTGAGCAGTTAGATACGTGTGCCCAGAGTTTGGATTAGGTGTGGGTAGTGAATTTGGATTTGCCCAGACTTTGGATCAGGGAAGGATAGTGAAGTCAATGCTATATTCAGGCTAATTCTGGTAAGGAAAGTGGAAATTATTTGCTTGAAGTTCAGATGAATTATCCCATTGGATCTCCATGCAGGTGCATGTGCATGAGTTTTTCCAATTTTTTCTAGATCTTTTTAATCCTATAAACATAAGCACTATTGCCCGTGCTCTCATTTTTGCAAGTG
The DNA here is from genome assembly GCF_000687285.1 of Phaethon lepturus. Taxonomy (NCBI): domain Eukaryota; kingdom Metazoa; phylum Chordata; class Aves; order Phaethontiformes; family Phaethontidae; genus Phaethon; species Phaethon lepturus. The sequence goes on along the minus strand of NW_010555426.1, from coordinate 97,081 downwards.
TACTTTTTTGTTCTAGCTGTGTACAGCATTTGTGCAGCTTCACAAGATGGAAAAAGTAATAACCAACAAAATTTTTTCCCAGTGTCTTTTAGATATTGGAACACTATGTCCTTTGTAAGACAGAGGATTCCCTGCATTTGCCAAGGGTTCTGTGAGGCCTTTGATAAAGGGAGAAGAGTCTGAAATGCTACCGATCCATCTCCATTTCTCCTTCATCCCTTTTCAGGGTTTGTAATGGGAAAGAATGGATATAGGAGGAGGAAATCAGTAAAATGATGGTCAAAGTTTTCAGAAGCGATTGTGAAGGCCACACCACAGATCCAACTACTACTGAGAATCCAGAATGTGGATACACAGCATTTCCTGAACTTGAATGCCCCTTGAAGAATGCTGAACTGGGACTTCAAAGTCACTTGTAAGTTTTAACAATCATAGCCTGTTGCTGCAGCCTATTTATCTTTTCATCCTTCAGTAAGAAAGAGTTAGGTTAGAGGACAAAGCAGGGTGAATTTTCAGGGTAAAATCCATCAAGTCCAAAGCAGATATCCTCTTAGCTACTTCGGAGAAAGATTTTCACTCTAAGGATTCAGGTTGCCTGCCTTGAGCTCCTCAGACCTCCACCTCCCTTCTCATGCCAGCTCGTCTCTGCAGTGATGTTGTGACATGTATTATCAATGCTGGCAACCTTATTAGCAGAGCCAGTTGTCCAAAGACCTTCAAATGGGAGGCTGCTTGCCATTGTATGAGCTCTGGCCCTATTGTTTATGACAGCACTAGGTGACCTAATTCACTCCAGTGGTCCCATCACACATATCCTCACAGGGTGATTTTCCCCTCTGACAGGCCTTTGTCACCATACCTCCTGCTAGTACTCTGCTGGTCCTAGCCTCATGTTCTTGCAATCACAAAACTACACACAGATGGGGCCCTTACTGAAAGCTCGTCTAGTTAGTGGATATTTACATGGGCATAGTGAGCACAGGGCATGAGCATAAAGCTATTTGGACAGACCTTAGGCCTTTAACATAGCAGACTATATGGAGCCTTTGGAGTTTAGTGTTGGGTAAGCCCATTATTTTGGTCCCTGACCAGCACTGGACCTGGAAGCAGTTCTGCTGATACTGAGGTATTCATGGTGCTATTAGGACACAGTGATAAGCTGTTAAGTCCATACCCAGAGAGAATGCCATGTTCACCACCACGCTACATGCATGGTATCTTTTGGGGCAGCAAGATTCTCCTGCACAAAGCAGAGACAGGAATGAAGGCAAACTCCCCACTGACAAAATTAGTAGCTGTAAAGGGGCACTTAGTTGAATGGTTTGAGTTTGTTCTGTAGGGAGTAGTGTTACATACCTGCATACTTGTGCACTCACAAAGATATACATTACTGTGCTTCAGGTTGAGGAGTGAATGGATGTCTTATTTTAGTGTAGATTATTCTGTGATTTGGCAGAGCGTGAGAACAAAGAAAAGAGGATATTACTCCAAGGAGTTAAAGAAAGGTGGGTATTCTCCCTGCCCGCTCCATTTCCTGCATAATTTGTTGGCAGCCTGCATCCATCATCAGCCTGCTCCTGTGGCATTGTAGGCTGGTGAATGCATCTACACTAATGCAGATGGCCTTCCCAATCCTGCCAGTTTTCTCCCAGACCGGTAGAGGTCATGTTTGTTTGTGGTATGAGATGGATTGGGAATGTGTATATTCTACCTCTTCCAGAAGCCAAGGCAATTGTAATATACAGGCTTAGTACCCCCAGCTATTGAAGAGGTAATTGATAATTAAAGGCAGATCGGTCACATCCCTGTCAATATTCAAAGAACATCCTGACAGGAAGAGAAATGCTGGAGTTTTGGAGGGAAACCTCAAAGGGAATTGAACATGTGTAAACCCTGTGGCTGAAAGCTGTGGAAAGGACAGGGTGTCCTCTCTTTGGTGGACAGGGAGAGGAGCAGCCAGAACACATCTCACAAGCACATTAGTCACAGATCATTTTGGTGCGAATGTTGGAAAAGAAGGGATGAGGATGTGATTAAACTTTACCAACCTTGCATTGATAAGGAGTGCACAAGTGAATGGGACCAAATGCGCTTTGATTAAGGACCAGCCTCATCTATCAGCAGCAATTGTGGTACAGGTCCTAGAAAAGCTAAGTGGTAACCTAGACTGTGGTAAGAAACATTATTGTCTGTTCCAAGTCCTGTGTATGGATTGCTTTATGAAGATTTCTCAGGGAGCTGATCTGTGTAATGATTTTGAGACAACTTTGACTGAAGCTACAGAGAGCAGCAGCTTTGATAAAATGTTCTCTTCCCTGCCCAAGGCTGTAATCACTTCAGCTGGCTACAGGCCAGCGCAGTCCTGATCACCTGGAAGTAACCTAGCTACACCTTGGATTCCTCAGGGATTTTACAAAAAACTGGAAGTAAAGGCACACAATCAGAAGTGGGGTGTGCAAACCTGTTGCCCTATTAATTGAGGAAGTAAAAGGGGAGAACTGTTGACAAAGGGGAAGGAAGAAAAGTTTTATTTAATGGATATTTTTAACATATTTACTTGTTGGTGGTGCTCCCAGCTTATTCTGTGTCCTTCTCAGAACTCCAAGGAGATAATTGAGTTTCACCAGATACTTTGATAGAGCTCAAACCAGTGTTATGTAAGTCCCCGGGAGGACTCCTTGGATAATTGAACCTGGCCTTTTGAGCCACTGACGAAGTCTAGCAGAAGAACATAATCCAGCAGCCACCCACACTCTTAGCTAGGGATCTAAGTGAATTTTGATGAGAAAGGGAGTAGGTGGAGAAGTCTCCATGAGGTTGAAAATCTCAGCAGGAGCTGACATGGAGTGCTCTGGAAGGAGCTGCTGTTGCCTGGAGCAATGTTGCTCTGAAGGGGTTGAGCATTTGTATTGAGCTGAGAGGCGTGGTCATCCCACTGCTGTTGGCTTCCCAGGCTTTGTCCAGATTCTGATTGTGTGAACAGTTTTAGATCTTTTGACCTAAAATTGCTGTCAAGCAAAGGGAATGATGCTCAGTCTGTGCTAAGTGGCTTAAGTTAGGTGATACTAATAGAATTTCTAGCAGTGAAATAACCACTTTGTTCCTACTTGCTGTTCAATTGATGCATTAGCAGTATCCTACTCTTTCTGTGGGACAGGCACGTGCAATGGAAATAGCTCACAGTCATATGAAATGTTTCCCTTAATGAAGCAGCACAGATTTCCTAATAGTAGAGACAGATGCTTGCTACATGTACCCTAACTCACACACAGTGGTAAAGGAGAATGTGTGGTAACTGAAAAGTGTAAGCATGAAGAATTTTTTATGCTTTGTATTGTCTTTTCCTTGAGTACTTCCTTGACACTTCACAAGCATTACCCATGACTCGTGCATCAACTTTAGATGGCAAAACAGTAGACAAGGAAAACGAGGCACAATACTGTTAAGGAAGTTGTCTTACAATGAATTATAGATATGGTGAAGACAGGAACCCAGGAGTTCTGGAGGAGTATGTGTAGTGCTATTCCAAGTTAAATAAACTAATTTTTTATTTCTTTTATCTACTAAAGTCAAAATTCCCCAAGAGTCATCAATTATTTCAGTTTAGGATTAAAAAAAAAGTCAGAAAGCACTGTCTGTGTTCCTGTTGAATACACAACTACAAATTTTGCCTGGTTTCAGTGGATAAAATAGGTGTGAGATGGAGGCAGGATGGTTTAGTGAGAGACCAGGGTTCATTTCCTGCCTCTGGAACAATGGCAGCCTCCTAATCACTATGACAGTGTTACCAATAGATGGTTCCTTTGATGACATGGTGCTAAACTTGCAGTAAAATCTGGAGGCAGCTGAGTTAGGTTTGGGATTTCCTTGCAAAGATTTAACAGTTTTGGATGAATTGTTTCACCCAGCATTTCCAAAAGTGTGTGAGCTAAGTTTCTGTCTGCTATAGGCATGCTCTCTCCTGATGCCCAAGTCCCTGCTTTATCAGCACTTTTACATATACAATAACAGCAGTTTCCTTGCACTCATGGTGGGGATTTTCTTTGTGAATAGTAGTGTTGCTATAGCTACATTTCCCTAATGTTCATTATTTCCCATAGTGTCCTTGTCACTCATCCAAGGATGCTGGCATTAAGCAAGCTCACAGCACGCCATTTCTGCCTTGGTAGCTATTGGTAGGTGTACTGAATGGGCCAAGAGGTACTGCAGCTGGTGCTTTGCCTGGGCTAAATCTGTTTCAACCATGAAGGAAATGGTCAGGGAAATAGTTAAGAGCTTTTTTACAGCAGTGTGATGGGAAAGGAAAGCCTACAATCACTAGGGCACCTTTCCAAGAGGGCTGAACAGGAAGGAGGAGAAGGAATTGTCATCTCTCAAGAGAACAAATGCAGGGAGGGAACACAAGCAACTTCAGTTAATTGCTAGGTTGTGTAATGAGCTGGGGTGCTGGAGAGCTACTGTATAGTCCCCATTGTGTCTGTCGCCTGGTTGGGGGTGTGCTGCTCTTGGGCATTTTAGCTGTTTTGGGTGGGTGGGTTTTTTTTTTTTTTGTTTTGAATGGTTTAATGAGCAAGCTAAATAGCTGTAAAATTCAGAGCAGGATCTCAAAAAGTTCACTGTCCCTGAGGCATGCATGTGTATCTAGTGCTGTGCAGCAGGGGCAATGAATTTTGAACAGCCACTACTTCCTATGGGAGGGAGCTATGTACAGAACTCAGTTACACAAAGAAAGACACCAAAGAGTTAAGACTAGCTGAAAAGTAAAGCTGGTCACTGGCAGATCTTGCAGACCAGTATCGAAGACATACTCCAGACTCTGCAACTTCTCTCAAACTCCCATATTGGCTTCTCAGGCCTTGATCAGTGAATAAGTGGTATTAAACCAGCAACTCTCTCATGCTAATAGGCACCAAAAGCCTGTATCTCCTAACTTCAGTAGGCATACAGCTGTTGGATGGAATCTCATCCTCTCTGAATCAGTATTGGCATATTAAGGCTACTGAGATGATTAAGAAATTGGAATGTCTGTTGTGTAAGAGGAAGCTGAGAGAGCTGTGGTTGTTTAGCGTGGAGAACAGAATGCTCACATTATCAATATGTACAAATTCCTAGGTGCAAGGGAATAAAGAAGTAAAGAACGTAGATACAGACTCCTCCTAGTGGTATGTGGTGACAGAACAAGACACAATGGGCACACATTGAAACACAGGAAATTCCATTTAAACATCAGAAAAAAACTTTTTTAGTCTAGTGATGGTCAAATATCAGAATAGGTTGCCTAGGCAGGTCATGGAGTCTCCATTCCTGGAGATAGTCAAAACCCAACTGAACACAGTCCTGAGCTCTACATGACACTGCTCTGAGTTGGGGGCTTTAGACTAGATGCTCTCCAGAGGTTCCTTCCAGTATCAACTATTCTGTGTTTTCATGGTTCTGTGGTTTGGTGTTAATTGTTCCATGCTATTGGGTCTGGAGAAGCATGAATGAAGAATGAGGTTCTGTTTGTTCCTGGTGTGCATTAAGTAATTGAATGCTTGCTGTATGGCACTACAGAACACTCTTCTGGTTTCACAAGCTTATTTCTAAACCTACAGAGCTACATCTGTGAAAGATTATGTGTGAATTATACTTAACTGTCACACATATCTTTAGAAGTGCTGTGCCCCTCAATCACACATATTACTGGACATTTAAAAGAACCATCTAATAGTGGACAGTCACCCTCAGTCTGCTTAGACTGCAAAGGCGAGCTCTCTTTTCAGTATAGAGAGCTCAGCTGGCATCTATTTTTTGTGGTATTACAATAATATTCAGTCATCTTTGCAAGCAGTAGGCAGCCAATCTGCATGTTGAACCCAGCTTTGTGATTTAACAACCGTTAGAAATACCATTGTCCTTCACTGGTGACTGAGTGTTTTGTACCTGGAGGTGCTATTCCATTGTAATTCCAGTATGAAAGGCACTCAGACTATGCAAAATTGTCACTTTAAAGTCCTGTTTATTAGAGCTAACACTGTAAAGAAAGAGAGAATAGTATAGGTAATCTCATGTCCCTTCAGATGCTGGGAACTCCAAGTTCTGCAGCATCAAACAGGCATCTGATCCAGGCACAGCAAACTGTGCAATCCCTGTCTGTGAAAGGGTTACCCCATTTTGGTCATTTGAACTAGTACATGATTTTCTCACAAGAAAACAACTCCATTCAGGATTACTGCTGTCCAACGGAAAGAATGTTCACATGAGAACTTCTTGCTGCACTTTTAGATAAGGCAAGGACTTGCAGATGGCATAATCACCAGTAGCAAGTGAGAGCTGCCTACAGGCAGCAGTAGCTGGCTACGTTTATCCTGTGGCTAAGAGATATTTGCAACGTAACACAGGCCTGAAGGCTAAGTTGTATGTGCAGCACAGCACAGGCTTGGGCCTATTCAGGCTAACCGTTATGTGGATCACATTCCTAGATGTGCAATGATCAGGATCATTACACTGAGATATGTGACACTATCTCCAGTCCTCATTCTGCAGAAGAATTTGCAACATACTTGACAAAAGAAACCAGTTTACAGTGATTATCTTACACTAAATGTGCCCCAACCCAATTAGATTCAGCTGCTCACAGTGTTTTATAAAACCAGTTCGTGTAAAACTCCAGGAGGATTTCCCATTATTCATAATTTTCAGTAAATGAAGAAAGTGCACGCTTCGTTACAAAAGCATCCCTGCTTTAAGGTCAAGAGCAAGCTTATGTATAAGTTGGACTTTCGTCAGATTTGGACAAATCCTGTCAGATTTCTAGATACCCTTTCCTGAGGCTGACCGAGTACTTCTTTATCATAATTTTAGGACCTGTAGGACCAGCAGCAGTATAGCTATATAGTTGTCAGCAGCACGCAGCACCTGCCTGGCCAGGTAGGCACTTGCCAGGCTGGAGCGAGTGCGAGAGCGCTGCATCCTGATGCACCCGTCTTGGTAACACTTTTGAGTGAACCTCGGTGGAAGTTCATGGAGTGGTTCTGTCCCACGGCCACGAGTGACTAATTGCGATTAATGCTGTCGCAGTAGCGATTTGCCCATAGATGGCAGTATTTGCTGTTCTTTTGCAACACTAGCCGTCTTTGCATTTACTGTACTTGTTCCCTCACAGGAGATTCTGTTGTTCATAAACTCCAGCCGAAAAGGCACTTAGAGAAAAGTTACTGACTCGTCTCTCAGGCTTTCTGAGAAAATTAAAAGGAAGCCGTGTTACGTTAGCGCAAGTTGTAAAAACACAAGCTGGTACTTTTTAAAGTCAATTATTCAAACATGACAATGTTCTTGTAGCCAATAGCACGCATTTTAGCATGTGTGGGTATTTTAAGATGTCTTGCCATTGAAGATGGGGAATTAGAGTACATGGAGCCATCAGCATGATGCAGTCCTGAGCACGTGGAACTCGATGTTAAAGGAAAGAATGAGGACCCTGGCTTCTCCTTACTCACACATGATTTTGTAACTTAATGACTATGAGGTGGCTGTCCTTGCTATACTTGCTTTTAATTGAGATAAAATGTTATATATAAAATACTTAGCGTCAGTCTCAATGGCAGTAAAAGAGTTGCTTCCTCAGAGTAAGATGACTGTGCTGTTCTGTAGACAGAACTACTGTCTGAACATAGAGTATCACTGACAAGGTTTTGTGCTACAGTATGAATCGTAGGAGTAGCAGATGTTTACCTGTTTTGACTGCTTGTTATGGCAGGTGCTGCCTCCAACAAATGTGTCCTTTTTGTTTGCATTTGTACTGCAACTTGTCCCGACTGGTGACTAGGCAGTAGAGTAACATGGTTTAGAAATACAAATAGTGATCTCAGTGCCACTTCTGAAGTAAGCGGGGTGATCACAGGCACAGACTGAGGTTCTGTACCATAATACATCTCTTGCATGTTAGAACGTATGCAAGTTCCAGTCAGACCACTTTATATGCTAAATAATATCACACCAGAAATGGGCCAGAGCAGCGTGATCCTATTTTATGACTGAGGAAAGATACTTTTGTGTGTAGGTGCAGAATCAGAGCTTGTATCATCTGGGTTTAGTTCCCAAGTTTTCCAAAAACTCTGTAGACCTTGGACAAATCACCAACCCCTGCCTCACTTCCATACGACTGAAATAGGGCAGTAGATCCTCCTTTCTTTCCAGCTTAGCCTGACTTGTCAAGTAGTGTGAGCTCTTTAAGGAGTGGGTTATCTCTTGTTCCGAATGAATGTGTATCAATGAGCCTTGATCTCTGTGGGAGTTTTGCATGAACGAAGAACACAGAAGTGGGACCCTCATTTGTGCTATGTACGGGGCGGGGGGGAATGGTGTACGAGCTGCTGGGTGAGGCCAGATTCCCCTATACTTAAATGCTTCTTAACAGTCTTCTAACTGCTCTCAGTTTATCTACACTTTGAGCTCAGTGACCCCATCTGTAAAGGATGTGAGTGTGCCCCAGCAGTGCAGTGTAAAAGAAGAAACCTGTGAGGCACAGAGAATCCTAAGTGGTTTGGCGTATTCAGGAAGTCTGCAGCAGAGCTGGAAGTTGAATCCCTGAATCCTACCTTTAAAGGGGAAGCTGAGAACACATGGTTCCTTAGCATCTCCAAGAGAGCGTATACAGGCAGCCACATCTGCTAAGCATTTTCTGGTGATGGCTCATTGTTTATTTCTCCAAACATAGTGTCTATTGTAGGAAGAAGTTGTGTCTATCGTTTTTTTTTCTTCCCTCCTCAAAATTTATCTGCTGTCTAGGCTGACTGTCAGTAGTGGAGCTCATGATCTCTACTATTACTGAGGTGACCAGCTTTTATCTTTAAACATGTGCAGAACCCTTGCAAGTCTGCAGTTTTCTTAAAATGTTTTTGGGCTGTGCATTGAGAGACTTGCTCTGTAGAATTGCTCTGGGACTGTGACAGATGGAGGGCCTGTCACCCAGCATGTGGTAAATTGCATCTATCTGGCTCTGCTCAAAGTTGGTTTGAGAGACTCTGAGATTTTCTGTGGATGAAAGTTTCTTTGTTATATATCAGATTATGAAATATCTGGAAGGACAGTTCTGTTTTATCTTACTCTGCTAGCAGTGTTAGAAGACTAGATCTGTGTAAAAGTGTATGTCTCACTCAAACCAAAGTTCAGTCTGAATGAGGGTGTCGCTCATTATGAGGGATCATAACCATAGTATCTGTTTAAAAGCATTTAATTATTGTATTCCTAAAGGATAAGAACATAGGATATGGCAGAATGTCTCAGAAGTCAGTAACACCTGCTTTAGGAGAATATACAGAAGGGACCATCATCACAAAATCTGCCTTTAGAGGAAGTTTAAATATAAGTCCCAATTAATGAAAGATTATTTTCCCTAGAGCTTTTACTGGCTAGTAGTTAGGTATTACAGCTGCTTTTTCATAAAAAGAAATCAAAATGAAACACAATTCAGTGTTTTCAGAAATCTTTTTAATATCCCTGTAAAACAGGAAAAACTTCCGTCAAACAGCAAACACTTCTGTCAAACAGCTGCAAAGATGATGCACAAATGTGGAGGAACAAATAATTGCACAAAGATTGTCTTCTTAAATCAAGAATGCTTGCTCTAAACCACAGAAAAAACAGCTTTGCATAAAGTACAGGAACATTTTCACCAACAAGCTTTTTAAAGTTGTGGTACAAAAAGTGAATTGTGCATTTGTGTGCCATGTAGTGCATTCATTGCATAGTAGTACATGTGCAGTAATTAAAATCAAAGTGAAAGGCCAGATGCCAAATGAAGGTAACAAAGTTGTGACCAAAATTTGGCTGATGACACTTGACAAAACTGCAAATAGTCCTTTATATGCAAAATAAAGATAGCAAATGCAGAATGCATGGAGAGTAATGCTTCTGGGAAGGCTCAAATTCAACGAATTTAAGACAAAACATTTAATTCTGTTTATGTTTATACCAATATAAGTCCAAGGTTACTCCACTTATTTAGGGTTATTCTGGATCTCTATCAATATGTCTGAAATTAGCATCTGGCTCACATCATAAATTTCATTTTTATTTTTTTCCTGGCTTCCAGCAGACTATCTGAGGACAGAAAGAAAAAATGGCCCATGGCCTTAATTATAATTGTATTACAGTGGCTTTTTCTAAAAGTCATGCTTTTAATTTTTATTTAATCCCTCATTCTTTCTGAACCATAAATGTGTCATTCATAATAAAAATAAACAGCTATTTTATTGTCTTGTTTCTACAGTTTTATATTCAAATGCCTTTTAATATTTTCTTCTTTTCTGAAATCAAAGAAGTTTTAAAAATATGTACAATTCAGTTAAATATATTCTGTTATGATTTCCTATGTTTAAAAGTTACCCTTCCAATGCACATCTAAAAACTTCACTTCCATATATATCACCTTCTAAATAAAGAACTTAGAACAGGTACAATCTTACAAACGTGAGCAGATTTCTGTCCAAATCCACTCAAACTCACACTAACAGAAATGCTTTTTACAAGAGAAATAAACTGTACAGAGAGTTATTTACTCTAATTTAAAGATTTGATTCAGCCCCTACTGAAACCAGTGGGACTTCCCATAGATTAGTTCAGATCCTAGATAAGAACTACTAGTTAATCAATGGAAAGGATCAGGGGAAGATGAAATGTGTATGTGTGCCACAATGTACACACAGTCATTTCATCTGGCTTGGTATTGCATTCCTTTTTATATGGATGCAGAATGAAAGAATACTGATACTATCTACAGCCATTCATATTGCTGGGAAAAAATAATATTCCATCCAATTATTAGAACACTCTTCCTGCTTTGAAGAGAACCAACTAGGATTTAAAGGCGTCCTATTTTTCTGTCGGTTTCTCGATGTCTAATGGTGGTGGTATAAATTCCAGGGCTGGAATGATGACTGGAAATGGTTCTACATTGTTCAAGCAACCAAACGTAAACAAATTGAGTCCTTCCACACGAAAGCATAACTACTGTAGAAAACATCGATTTGCAGTCCAGAAGCCACGAGTGCACAACAATATGTAAGGGACAACTAATCTTCCACCAACACCAACAGAGTCTTAGATTGCTATAGTTGCCCTCTGGACAGTAAAACTAATTCCTAAGGCTTCTATCTCCTTGTCACAGTCCCAAAATATTTTTCTAACAATTAATATGTTATTACACGAAAATTGCCCATGGCAATTTAACAGCAGTGTTGCAGTGCTGGCTGGCTGTTTCTCCAAACTGTGAGCCAAGATTTAAATGACTTACCCAGGACGTGTTAAGCAAGGTTTAGAAATACCTTAGGAATTAAAGTAATCTAACAAAGCATGTAATATAACACTTGTCTGTGCTGGCTTGACATCTCTTTAAAGCAATTGCTGAGTGGTCCCTGGACCCCATGTGGAATAGCAACAGGGAGGAGTCATACCGCAGTCAGTAGGAATCCATTGCTTGAAGGTTCTGAAGGACTTCCAGCGCAACTTCATAACAGAATAAATACTCATCCTGTGTGCAGAGACACCGATGTGAAACACCTGGTTACATTGAACATAAATTCTAGACAAAGAAAAGTTGTGGTTGTGGACTGGCTGAAGGACTGTTTATAAAATCAGCATCTTTGTAACACGGATACAAAACCTTAGATATTAAAGACCATCCTTGTTCTTTTTGTTCCATCACTTGTAAAAGTTCAGGAACACTTTCTTGTTCAATGCAGTACCTGTAAGCATGTGCTCAAGTCTCATTTAGGTCAAAGAAGGTTATCTATTTGCTTGATTTAATCACATGCTCAATCATTATCCTGAAGAAAAATGTAGTGAAGCATGTGCTAAAATATTTGCCTATAGGAAGAACTTATCCTAGTCTTCTCTTGTTTTTCTTACCACCACCTGTTTGCTCTAATCTGAGTTAGCCGCATCTTGTCTTTTCCTGCGTGAAAACTCTTTTGAGGGGTAAGTTTAACTCAGTAGTAGAAGGGTTTACAGAGGTGATAATAACTCAGCAATAGGAAGAATTCAACTGAAGGCTGCAATTTTGCAGGCAGAGTTTATGGTATCTCACTGGTTTTGTTGTTGATCCCTGATTTTTTTTTTTTTCTTAAAAAAAGGGGAGGGGCTGTTATCTGTACTGTATTGGTGCTTTGCTTTTATTTCAGTTAGCTAGTAAGGGACAGAGCTTTCATATTTAAATCTAGACACCACTTGCCTGGAAGGCTGTTATTTTCCTCAAATGAGAGGGCTAAAATTATGCTTTAAGCCCCAGATTTATCAAAGCATGTGGGTATCTACCACTAATTGAGGCTTTTAAAAACCATAATCTAGTTGAATATTGAGAACTTACCTTCGTTTGGATCATGCCAAAACGCTGATCTCTCAAATCTCTCACAATCTGCTTGATGTTGAACTATCAGAAGAGAACATTTTTTTATTTTGTTGACAGTGCAAGTTATAAAGAAAGATTTAAGCATGTTCAGACAGTAGAGCTGTGACTCAGTGCTTTTACAAATAGTATATTTGTAGTTATTATCTTTGTTGTTTAAAACAACAAAAGGTGGCTTTATTCCATTTTGTTAGGATGAATTCTACCAGGGATTACTCTAATCTAAGACACCCCACATGTTGTTGACATCTGTACCAGTTTGTAATACTTAACGATGATCTGTTTGATACTTACACATAGATCTTTTTCTATATAGCTGAGCAGAACTTCAACACAGAGCAAAATTCCACTTCTTCCAATGCCAGTGCTGCAGTGAGCAACAATAGGTCCTGCACTGTGAGCTTTTCTCATGTAACAAATAAATTTTACAAGCTGCTCAGCCAGTTTGGGAGTATTGTGGTCTGGCCAAGTAGTAAACTGCAAATGACTTACAATGCGTTTCTCTTCTGTCTGGAAGAGAAAGAACAGAAATGTTAAAAATTATCAGTCCTAAGACTGATTTTCAAGTAGTTCCACTGTTAAATTTTCCTTCAGCCTCATTCTTAATCAATTGTTTGTCCACCCTACAATTCTTCAGTTTTTCGTACTTGACCCTATTAAGGTTTCTTTTAGGTTTTCAGAAACGTACTCAGAAGACACAGGTCTAGGAACTTCATATAATTTTGATGACACTGAAGTTACTCTGTTGCCCCAAAAGGATGTAGTTACCTTATTTGTTGGTTAGAAAGGAAAACCAAAAACATTTCTTAAATTAGAACATTCCAGTACTGTTTACTAAAATTGCTTTTGTAACTGAACTAAACCGTACAAATAGAGGAGTAGCAATATGATAGCCATGATGGTAGGATAGTAAATGCTAGTCTAGATATCAGAGATAAAATAATGATTTGTGATTAGACACCCTAATGTACAAACCAAATCAACTAAAAAAATGATTACAAGAATAGTCATAATGTAGATAAAATAAAGAGTATTATTAACTGAATGGTCCTGGGCCAGTACTTCCTGTTGCCAGCTTGCCAAAACACATTAAGCTGAATGTAAAAGAACTACCTCGATTTTTACCATCAGAAGAATTTGAATGCATGTCTGGATTTCTGCTGAAGTAAACCTGTGGCTTTCTGTAGTTAGATACTGGTCCAAGACAAACATAGCAAACACAACGTGTTCATTGAAACAATCACATATAATGGCCTGTCTTCCTATTTTAATAATCTTTTGGGAAGACTCATACAAATGCTTTGCTATATTTCACACTCAGTGACATAAGGTGAATAGTGTTTTCTTCATATAGAGAAATTGTTTTCTTGATGGAAAAAGACACCAAGTTAGTCTGGCACAAGTATGAATCTTTTAATTATTCCATTAATTAGTATGTCCTGAAGAAATTTTTGCAAAGCTTTACTTAATATTGAGGCAAGACTGATGGACTATAGTTGTCTCGATTTCCATGTTCTTACACCTGGATTCTGTATTTGTTAGGTTTCTAAAAATTTGCTACTAGATTTGTAGTTTCATGTGTATTCATGTCTTTTCATGAATGAAAGAAGTATCATTTATTCTAAATTCTAGGATGAAAACCACCTTCCTCCTCTCTTTCCTTCCAGCCACTGTTACAGAATATGAACCCATTCTGGCAGCCCTTGCTGTTTTGATTTGATGAGAACATTAAGCAATTCTGCAAAACACTGAGCACACCAGCTCTGTGACTATTAGAGTACTAGTTTTTTGATATTGTCCAAATGTATATAATGTTGGATCCATTGCTTGTGCAATGAGCAAAGAAGAATCATCTCATTAACCTGATTTCATACCTTTTAATCAGATTCTTACATTCCTAAAAAATAGTAAGCAAATATTACTTAGAGGAAGCAAACAATAATACTAGTATTTACTTATTTACTTACTAGTAAAATATCTAATAAATTTCAACATATATGACATTATTAAGTATACTTAATAATACTTAATATTTGATACTTAAGTTGATTTAAGTCAACTTACCTGCTTGTTGATCATTTCTATTGTTCTAATTATGAAGTATTCCAGAATCTGGTAATTGTCTAGCCTGAGATGGAAATTAGTCAGGTCTATAGAGTCCTGGGGAGGCTCAGGCCAGTACCGATGACATTTGACTTGCCCTAGCTCCACTTCTTTTGTCATCATGGCAATCACATCCGATTCACTCTCCCAGACCATTTGCCAGAAATCAGCCATAGTGGATGGCAGAGGCCCTTGTGTTGTAATATAGAAATGATCCTCGTCTCCAACTTTCATTCTAATGTAACTTGCATTAATGTAGCCGTTCTTTTCTCCCAGATGAACTCGTGTCTTATCGTCTGTACAGAAACAGAAAGTTGCTACTTCAGCTGTAGGTCTAAAACAGAGTTCTAGCATCTCTAGCACTCAGGAGATGAGGAACCTTAGCCTCTAGAAGCAAAGTAAGCCTCTGGATTTTAGAATACATTTGGCTAGTAGCGTTAATATTAATTACTCCTAGTAAGAATTCCCATAGATAAATTGTATGGTCCAGTGCAGCTTTATTTCTCTTAAGACACTTGTGTAACACTCTGACAAACCTTCTAATTACCATAGAATTGTTTGGCAGTAATTCAGAATAGTTTGTCCAACACTGCTTTTAATGTATGGCATGGGAACATTGTCACTGGGTATTGGTGTTACAAAACAGGAAACTTCTGAGAACGTATACTGTATCACTAATACAGAGAGGTAACTGTGCTACAAATTTTGCATGTGTTATCCTGCTGCTGCAATTTAGAAAGACATCAGGGGTCCAAAAATGTTCTTCTGTCATGATACCTCTCAGGGAATCTTTCGGTTGTACACTATTTTTTTGAAATCCTTGTTAACACCAGTCATTCAGCACTTGGACTCAAATCGTCCTTCTAAAATGACTTCTCATCAGTGAGGAAACTTGTTTCTGGCTTATATCAGAGGTGAGCAGCTGAAAGCTCTGGTTGCATATTATGGTTTCAAATACTTCTGAAAGAATCTTTATCTTTCTGAGAGCTACGTAACTCCATGATTTCCACTGTACTTTTCAGAATTCCACAGTGTCACAAGCAGTAGGAATAGCTGTACATTTAAACAGATTTAAAGAACAGCTATTATAGTTCAAGTTACACTTTCTCACAGAAATGTAGGTCAATAACTCTGAGAAAGAGGGAAGGAAACACCAAGACAGCTGGCCCCCTACCAGACCAAGTCCTGCCCTGTGGAAGATGATACTTCAGAAAATTACATATTGTGCAATGCAGACATCCCTACATGAACTCTACCTCTTTTGGAAAAATCTTAACACATTTCATTATTAATAGAGCTTTCTGTGACTAAGGATGTGGTGGGATTTGCCTGCTACATCTCAGTGTTATAGCCATTTTCCTGTTTTCTGATGTCTGTCTTCACTGAATGTATGTTCTCATTACAGTGCGTACTTACACGGAAGAATATCTTGGTATCTGTTTTTATTCTGGTTTTCTGGTGCTTTGCCAGTTCTGCAGTCATCTATTGGTTTCACATGTTCTAAAGCCTAGATCAAAGAGAAATAGTCAATCCATGTTGTTCACATCCTTTATAGACAACCATTACAGAGTCACTGTGAGCAAACTTTACTGCTATATGTGACCCAAGACTGGCAAATAAACCTCTTACAGAAGAGAAGCAGTACATCCTTCTCTAAACTTCTAGGCAAGGGATTCAAATTGCTTTGCATTTTCTTCAGCCTGCATAAAATTTCTGGGGTTTTCAAGTGAGATTTCCAACCCAAATCTTCAGCCCCTGTTGTATATTACTGTAAAATAGATGTTTGGAATAGTGTCTTGGCCAAATGTCAGCATTCATAATTGATAACCTACTGACTGAAGCACCAATTATTGAACTGTTAACAGGTAGTGAATGTCAGTGAAGACTTTTCAGTGACAGAAAATGATGGATATAGGTAACAGCATGTTCAGTGCAAATCATATGGTCGTTAAGTACTTCATAGCAGATTTAGGGGAGCAGAATGCAGTGTAGCTGGAAGCAGGAATGTACAAGTTAATTTCATTTACAGTTTTGAGTTACCTTCACTTTTCTGTATTCTTCACCTCTTTGGTATGCATTGCACAATGCTCAGCCATCACATTATGCCACTATACAGTGTATACAGACTGAAATACGTGTGACATTTCTTCAGTTACTACAGCTTTTACTCAGATAAAATACCCATTGGCTTTGGTAACCAGTGCTTTCCCTATTAGCTCTTTATGTTTTCTGAGCAGATGTGTGACAGCTCATAGTATGCTATGCTTACATCGGTAACAGAATAGAATGAATGGAAATTAATACATGCCTTTGAGCCTTCAGAGAAAGTCAGCAAATCCTATGCACTTGAGCCTGTGCAATTTTGTACCCAGAAAGTCAGAGATACAAAGGCAAGTGAAAAAAACTGATAACATTGTAATTACTATGGAAAAGTGGTAGCAATCTATTTCACTGGTGATAAGTACATCATTTAACAGAAATTCCAGTAGTGTTGAAGAGTTATGAAATAATCTGTTCTTTAGGAATTTGCAGATAACTGAGTACTCTATTTATATCCTGAAACAAGAGATTTTATAGACTTTCCTAATTTTACACTTTTTCATGATTTATATGCCATCGGATGTAATTATGTATTTTCATTAGCTATGGAGGTATGTTACTTTTTCTTTTTAATTTCACAAAGTTCCTGACCTTAAGAGCACCTTGTGGCAATGATTTCCATGGATCACTAGAGCACTGTGTGAAACATTTTCCTTTCATCAACTAAGTGTTTCAACACTAGTGAATCCCTAGCAGCATGGATTTCTTGCTTTAATGCAGCCTCCAAAATAGTTCTTAGGCAGATGTTCAGCAGAGCTGAGGGGGTAACAGGAAGAAGTCAGTCTGGGAAAAAGTGATTCATACTCTACTTTTGTGTATTATTTATTTTTCATTCCATGTGGGCAGTATCTTTAGACAGGAACGGTGCAAGCCTGACCTGTATGGAAAGAGAGAGACCCAAGTTCTGTAGCATCACCCAAACAGCAGAGTAGAAACCCCTTTCTGTCTGGAATAATTCTCTGAAAGTGGAGTCAGTAAAGATATACAAGTGGATAAAGATATATAAGACTAAACACTCAGATCTTAAAAACGAACCACACCTTACCATAAACTCCTTTAACACTTCTTGATTCTCTATCTGCAGCTGGAGGCCTTGAATAAGACCTGTGATGCCAGTCCTTGGACCTACTCCAGTCAGTGATGGTTCAAAGTTAATTAGCTGAGACAGTTCATCTCCAGAAGCAAAGGTTCTGCCTATATATCAACAAAAAAAAAGGGATTTTTTAATGATTATTGTTCATAGTGCCAAATTTTGGCTTTAAAAACTAGGAGGCTGCAGTACTTAAGTACATTTTGATGCTTATACTGTGGAAGCGAAATATGAAAAAATATTTTTGGCTTACTTGTGTTCACAGCAGAAAGAAGAATAAGTCAGCACCGTGGATGAAATGAGCACCACATTTTATGTAATTTGGAAGCAGATCCAACTATTGCAATTTATTGCCTCATACAGTTTCTAAATACAGTCTGCTCTAAATAAACTGTTCTTGCAGAATTGTAAACCTTAACACTAGTTTATATTGGTATAGGAGACTCTGGCCACATCTTCACAGGGAATCATCTTCACGTTTCCAACACTTTCTTGAAAACTACTGTTGCCACACCACACTGCTAGGAATAATCACTGCAAATTCTTCATTCCTGAAGAAAAGAAATATCTTCTGTTCTTTTCATCTTACCTCAGACTCCTCTTCAAAAACAAAATGTGAAGTGTCTTTGAGGCACCAAAATCAGGATTCAGTTTTACTAACTAACTCATCCTGAAGTATATGCTGTGATCCAAAACTTGACAGATTAAGAAGATGGATAAACATTTATATCTCCATAAATATCACTACTCTGCTGGAGCAATTGAAAAATTTTTGTTAACCACGTAGAGTAAAAACAGTAGTTTATTTGGTAAAAAATAGTGATTTGAGGCAGAGGAATTATGGAATTTGTCCTTTTAGTCATAGGCTACTGTTGGCAAATAATAACATGCCAGCTGTCTCAAAGAAAACTTGATGATCTGTTCCACAGGTTTGTTGTAGGCTGAAGAACAAGGAGCAACGCTGTTTTCCTTTTGTAAGATGTCATTGCTACTCTCTGTTACAAAAGTGTTGTGCTTGCTGTGCTTTTGTCTTGGACCACAACTTGCACCTGCCTTTCCTGAGCTTCTAAGACATTTTCTGTTTACTTTCTGTCCTCTAACCCTCACAGATGTGAGGGTGTTTCTATTAAGTAGTTGAGTGCCAGAAAAGACAGATCCCCTCTCCAGACAGAGCATGCTATTCCCCATACACCTCTCTTTCCTTCCAGATCAAGTGGAATAAAAAAAACAAACTTTGAGCAGGTAGTAGAGGATAGATTGCTTGTAATTTTCTGTTTACTAGCCAGTACAGCTTGGTAGTGTGAGGGAGATAACTGGTTTCCTTCTGATAAAAGCCACCAGCAATTCATTGCTTCTACAGAGCAAGAAGAAGCTGGGAGAGACCTGTATTTCAGAGAATCTATGGAATACTACAGCATCCTCAACACAACCCCTTTCACAAATTATTCTTGTTTGGGGCAGAAGCAGCTTAATTTTCTATAGGAACAACTAGGCAGATTCTTTCTGTAAACTGTCTTCTTATATGAGAGGGGCTTTAGCACCTGAGCTGTGAAAGTGCTTCAGTATGTGTTCAAGCACATCAGTTCTAGCGATTTTAATGAAATTATATGAAGTGAAATTCAGTGATTCTGGGAACAAAGTCTTGAGATAGAATTTGACCCTTTCATTCTAAATTTTTGTGTGTTTCATTTACTTTTTTGAGGAGTTGTTTGGGAACAGTAAGAGAGAAAGCAGAAAGATTTCAAAAACCTATTGCATGCAGTGATAACAAGCACATTTTGTAGTATGTTCCTGGAATTCGTTCCATTAATTCTCAAAGCCTTCTTTGTCAATGCCTTTCATATATGAAAAAGGCCTTCTGCTACATCCAGTCAGTAGGATAATCCATCTGCTTTTGTTTTATTTATTTTGGAACAAACTAAGAATTTCAGGTTTTTAATTATGCAGTGGGAAGCCTCCACAAATTTGTTCCTAACCCAAATTGCAACGTTCATTTTTTTTGTTCAGCCACTGAGCCAATGTGTCATTTCTTTGCACTATTCAATAGTGCATGATTTGAACAAATGTCATGATCTTGCTCAAATTAATTCAACAACTTTCTTTTTATCTTAATTTTTCAGTTTACCTAATTGAGTATAATAAAGATATTCAGAGATTTTCGTTTGGGGAAGGACATCACATATAACGTTAAAAAAAAAAGACAGACACAAAACCAAAACAAAACAAAGTTGCTCATCCTTTTGAAACTGGAGTTCCAAAGCAGAGGTGCTCAGAGCAGTGGCAAGTGGGTGATGGCCAGCAGAGCTGCCCTCCCTGGGTTCATTACATTAATTAATTCCGACTCATGTTCCTTCCTTCTAGCAGTTCTCCGAAAGAGTTGGAGAGACCCTGATGTAGGCCGCCTTCTGGATGTTGCAAAAGTTTGAAGACCTTCATATATATCAATGGTAAAAATTGTGTCCCGAGTGCCCTGGTCTTTAAGACATGAGACACAAAGAGCAAATTCTTAGCTTGTATTTAGGGGATTAGTGTTGTTCTCACTGTACATATATGGAGGAGCTGGCCTATAGTATTAAAGAAACAAGAGAAGTTTTTGCATGGTTACTTCTAGGTAGAACGGAAATTCTGTGGGGCATATCGTCATCTTCATTGTTCCAGCTGTCTGACTCAGACTGCTGACTCTCTCTTCTGCAGCCTTCACATTTTGCATATTTCTGTGACCTGTAAAACAGCGTTAGTTGAATGGTCTTACGGAAGCAGCAGAAGCTTTGATAATCTGAACCGTACAAAGGTTTTGTTTTTAACCAATTTAAAAATCTATTTTAAATAAGTTTAAATAGATTTAAAATCTATTTAAGTCACTTAAAACTTTCTTGAGCAACTATTTTCAAGAATTAGTGTGAACTCTGAAGAACATTTTGTCTTGAGTAGTGTTTGCAAATACAGCTAGTGAAAACCACTACTATTTGTATGTAGTATTTTATTTTTTTCAGAGAGATAAAAACATACTTTGTATAAAAAGTTGCCCAAAAATGATTGAAAGTAAGGTTTGTCCCAGTTATAGACCGTTTTTCATGTATGACATTTTTCAGTTGTTAGGCAATCATAGATAAATAGGCTTTGCTTGTTACTGTTTCCTAAAGTATTGTATTGGGTCTGGCTGAGATGGGAGTTAATTTTCCCCATAGCAGCCCTCATAGTGCTGTGCTCTGCAGTGGTAGCTGGAGAGGTGTTGATAACGCACCAGTGTTTTGGCTACTGCTGAGCAGTGCTTGCACAGCACCAAGGCTGCCTCTCCAACGTTCCTCCCTCACCAGGAGGCTGGGGGTGAGCAAGATCTTGGGAGGGGACACAGCCAGGACAGCTGACCCAAAATGCCCAAAGGGATATTCTATACCATATGATATCTGCTCAGCAATAAAAGCCAAGAGAAAGGAGGAGGACTAGGGGACATTTGTTGTTATGACATTTGTCTTCCAGAGCAGCTGCTACACATACTGAAGCCCTCCTTCCCAGGAAGTGGCTGGACATTGCCTGCTGATGGGAAGTAGAAATAAATCTTTTGTTTTCCTTTGCTTCCATGTGCAGCCTTTGCTTTTGCTTTATTAAACTGCCTTTATCTTGACCCACAAGGGTTTTTTTTTCCGTCTTGTTTTCTCCCACCTGCCCCATCCTGCTGAGGAGGGGAGTGTTAGAGCAGTTTGGTGGGCACCTGGCATCCAGCCAAGGTCAGCCCACCACAAGTATTTAGAAAATTTTAGAGGACTTAAATATGTTCTAGGTAGAAGATATGCCTGCAATCCAGAATACAACTATAATGTGTGAAGAATGGGCCAAATACTCCTCTACTGGCTAGCTCAAATACCCTCAGACCTGACTACTTAACTATGGTAGTAGGCTTAAGCATATCACAGTCTTACATTATCCTATCCTATGTATGATCATAATACATAATGTTAGAAATAGTAAAAGGTACCCTTAAGAGGGAGAATAAGGTAATAAGTAGCAGCTTTACAAACGTCAATAACTATTACAGGCTGTGCATGTTCAAGTTACACAAAGCTTTTGCAAGTAGAATATGGAAATACCAGAAAATACTGGTAGTAAAAAGATTCATCTTACAGGACAGGGGCCAGAAAACCATTGTATTTGCAAAACAATCAGAAAAGATACTGGTTATCCCTATATATTGTAAGATAACTTTGTATTAGCCATAGATGCATTAATACATCTTGCACACAGAGCAAGATAATTTAATAATAATTACACCTGACTACCTGGTATATCACAAGATAATGTTGCATTAGCAATGAGATAATAGGAGGTGGCACTGAGCCTATGTTCACAAGGATGTAATCACTTACAGATGCTCTCAAAGCTTTTTTCAAACTTTAGCTCTGCAAGCAGGTAAGTTAGGGAAGATTTTCATCCCTAATTGATTGGCCAAGTACTGTTATTACAAAATTTTAAGTTTTAAATGTAAACATTTATTCCCTTTTTCCATTTATGTGGGTTGTAAGTGATAAAGAAAATAATCGTGTTTCATATATTCTGCATCATTGTAATAGACAAAACTGCCTGTGTCTTATCAATGCTCCATTATTCTTTGAATCCCATGGTACTGTAGATTTAAAATTTGAAGTAAAATTCTTCTCTTCTTGTACTATGTACTTTCTTTGGAGTAACAACCTCAAAGTCTCTGGATTCCCAGATGTCTGGAGTTCAACATCTGTATCACTACAGCCATAGTAGCACAGGGTCCAGCCCAGGCTGCAGGACCTGCTTGGAATACATACTAAAGCCCATGGGGACCCTGCCCACACCAATGTGATAGTGGTACCACTGTTCTATCTCCTCCTCAGCTAGAAAGGCTAAAGGTAGTTTAGACGTGTCCGCATGAGCTGTTACACCTAGAAGCTTCTGTTTAATTAGTCTTAGAAGTTGTGTGGAAGCTGTTTTGGAACTCCTACTGCAGATGGAGCTGCATTCCAATAGAACTGTATTTCTATCATTTGGGACACATGAGTGCATTTGCATTCCATATTAGGACAGCTCTGGAAATAAATAGTATGGATAATTTATTCCTCTATTTTAATAGTTTTACTGCATTTGAAAGACTTACCTGTCTGAAATGTTACTGATGATATCCTTATAGTCTTGTCCAGTCAGCTGACCTTGCAGAGGGGAATTGTGTATACTTTCTGGATCCTGCAGGTTTAAAATAAGAAAAATCTGTGAAAAAATCAGTACACAGAAACATCATGTATATAGTTACTTTCATCTACATTCTTTCTTATATCTGACAACAATGTGTCCTTCAATCAAGAAGGAAAGGGAAAATAGAATAGTTTACACTTTCAGAAGAAAGTATGTAACTTGGATTCAGCATTGCAGTATCTACTAGAAGTAAAAAGCCACATCAGCTCTATTTGTGAGTTTCATAGCAATATAGTCTTCAGACATCTCTACAACTTAGCAAGCATGACTAAACTTTGAAAAGGTTCATGTTAGCTATATCCTCTCTGATTTCATAAAGAAAATGCAATCACAGGCATCATGAGTCACACTCTATTTTTCACCTCTCAGCTCTCGGCAGCAGCAAGCACCAGTGTCTGAGATGGAATTGTTGGTAAGAATTTCCTTTTTCTGTCTCAGACACAATGATGCCAGCTATTAGAGCAGCTGCTCTACTGAAGTACTCAACTAACAGAAAAGGCAGACCCTTCATCACCCTCCATATGCAGTAGAAGGAATAGCGTTGGTGGCTGGTTTTCCAGCCTAGAGAATGATAACTGGGTCCTGCATTTAAATAATGATGCAGAACATCTACCGTTAGTATGGGGAACTGGCTCCTTCTCAGTTGCAACACTTCATAGATAATTATTGAAATTTTAGTTCAGAGTGGTGGTTTTTATTCTTTACCTGCTTAATATTCCAGATGCACTCAGAAACCACCCTGGCATGTTACACAGTATAAACTACTGAATGCCCCACAGAATCTTAATAGTAGCTGCCACTTATACTTTACTTTCTTACTGTTGCGCTTGTATTTCCCATTATAATAGGGGAATTCATGGCTGCTTATTTAACCATAAATTCATTTACCCAGTTTCTGCACCTGCTGACTGCACTGATTGGAGAATGCTATATGGATTTTTGTTTTCTATTTGCCAAGGAAAGGTATTTTATTGCTGCTTTTTTGCATCTGTTTTTTTCAGTAGCTTGTCATTTTCAAAGTCTATGTCTTTGGAGTAGATGGCAGCTGTGCTCTATAAAGTAAAGCATAAATAGTTTCTATTCATAGCGGACAGCTAAAGGCAAGCTGTAAATAATGAAGGAGAGAGAGTTAATGGACCCAACTCAGCAAAAAATTTTAGTATGTTCTTACAGTTAGGCGTGTTCTGTGCTGAACTAGACACATGTAACCCCATGCTTAAAACTTTGTGCCTTAATACCTTGCTAATTCAGGGATCTAATAAGGAACCTGTAACCTTAGTACTATCTCCTACTTCTCGTTGACATTATTTCTTGGGTGTACTTATCCATCAGATCATGGACATGACCTTGTTTTGATACTACATTTCACCAGTCTCTAACAGTGTACTTCCAACACCCATTCCAACAGTGTACTTAAAACTTCCTCAAACAAATTCCTCTTCAACGTTTTCTCAGCTTATTCACATCAAGGATTTCTTCCATTTTTCTTTTCGAGACTGATTATATTGGTTGAGGTAGGGTTTGGGATTTTTTAATTTGTTCTGGAGGATAAGATAACCTATATTTTCTCACTTTCTCTGAGGAGTGGTGTTACAATTGTAAACATAGATATAATAGATGCTGTAAAATTTGATGTGGAGTGTCTTGCAGAGTTTACTAAGATTCAAAAATGTAACCATATTTAAAGAAGTTTGGGTGCCTTGGAGTTATGAATATTAATGGCAGATAACTGAATAGAAATCTTTTAAAGTATATTATTTTAAAATACTGAAAGAATGGTAAAGTTAATAAATCATTAATTCCAATACTATAAAGCACCAGAACTAGACTTGCATATGCAACCTTCCTTCCCCCCACCCTTTTAGTATATATTTTATACTAATCATATGCTCTTATCTCAGTGCAATCCTCTGACTCATTCCAATGTTAGCAGTTCCAGTCGTTGCAGCACACTTCCCTTACATTAATCTTTTCTCATTAAGAAGGTGTGGTTCTTGCCTGCATTGCAGCAAATCCATTTTGTAAACAAACATATGAGTACATTGCCTGATAACTTCTAGAAGCCTGATTCAGATTTTACCTTGGTGCACTTCTGGTTAGATTGTTCTTCCTTGAAAGTGAAAACAGGCTGAGCTCTCAGACTTCCCTCAGCACCATCTGAATATCAGAAAACAAAATCAAAGTAAAATGCCTATAATGCATGAAAATACAGATGCATTTCTTCTGTGCCATCCACATCAGAGGACTTTGATCTTGGAAGAGGCACTGAGATACAGTGCCAGAAACTGGCATGGAATATCCCTTTCATGGATGCTCTGAGAGGGTTAGTACAGCACAAATGCCGTATATTACCACTGAAGAAGCCAGCATAGTTCAGGTTGCCAGAAGATACACTGAAGTAGACTCCTGTTTCAATAGCAGTTATAAAAAACTTGAAATAGAATTTAAATCTTCCCTCCCTAACCCAGCCCATTCCTTTGCAGTGCTAATGGACAAATACCATAGTTTTAACTTTGACGCCAGTGCTTCTATAATACCATTGGGTTTTGCTGGTCCAAGAATCACAGAATCACAGAATCACTAGATTGGAAAGGACCTTCAAGATCATCAAGTCCAACCATTAATCCAGTGCCACCATGTTCCCTAAACCATGTCCTGAAGTGCCACATCCACACATTTTTTGAACGCTTCCAGAGATGGCGACTCCACCGCCTCCCTGGGCAGCCTGTTCCAATGCCTAACCACGCTCTTGGTGAAAAAATTTTTCTTAATATCCAATCTAAACCTCCCCTGGCGCAACTTGAGGCCATTTCCTCTCGTCCTATCGCTGGTTACTTGGGAGAAGAGACAGACACCCTCGTCGCCACAACCCCCTTTCAGGTAGTTGTAGAGAGCGATAAGGTCTCCTCTCAGCCTCCTCTTCTCCACACTGAACAACCCCAGTTCCCTCAGCCGCTCCTCATAAGACTTGTGCTCCAGCCCCCTCACCAGCTTCGTTGCCCTTCTCTGGACAAGAAAACAGTTTAAACTTTCCAGCAACTGTGTAATTCACCAATGTTATGTGAGATGTGAATAAACGTCTCCACAGTTCATTCCTTAAATTTGCAGAGCTGGAGAAAAGGCTAGACTCACTGAAGTGAATGGGATTATTTCCATAGCCCTTAATAGGGCAAGACCTTCGATCAGCCTTTTTATAGCAGTCTGTCCTTCCATTTTTTGCATCATTAACCCCCAAAATTAAACTAGAATAGAGATGAGGCAGTGAACATCCTCCTTCCAGGCCAGTGCTGAGCATAGTTTTCTCATCTTTATGTAAAAGCTTTGCTCTTGAAACACACAGGTTAGGTTCCAGTAAGTGAAGGGGTGTCCAGTGCTTATGACACAAACTAGGAGTTCAAGAGGATTAGCTTCAGTCTAATAGATACTGAAAAAACTGAGATCCTTAAACCCTAGAGGCAGCTGCTGCCTAACAGCAGAATTGCCCAAAATAATTATGCAGGTAAGTTTGCATCAGTAAAGCTGACTAGATACACACATTTTTGCTGTAAAATAGCTCCAAAACCCACAGTCAGCTCTGCATCTCTCCCTAGTCAGCTGGGGAGAAAGCAAATAGCAATGGCAGTGGCTTTTTGCTTGAAAAGATTTGAAACAAAGCCTCCAATTTGTAACCAGCAGGCCAGAAGGTACATTAAGGAGGAATTCTGTATTCTTCCCATTTAAGTTTCTCCACATTATAGGAAACATTTCAGTGTTCAAAGAAATAGAAAGTTGAAGAATATAAACCCGTAATCTATTGGTAATAGTATACTCTTGCTTCCACTCCCAGCTCTAAGTAGTATTTAAATTTTGAGCATTCAGTAGAGTGGAGCCTGCAGCACAAGTGTTTTCGATTAGAGTTAGCTCTCTAAGTGCTGCCCTATGCAGGTGCGTGTGCTCTCAAACTAATAGCAATCAACCTGGGAGTAGAGGCTTCTGGATTTGAACATGAACAAGTACAGAAGGGAGAAGAGTTATCTGCCAGGCAGAACAGGAGGTGTAGTGCTTCCAAGAGATAAGGTAGGAGTGCTGGGATGTGAGATTTGTGGGAAATGTATTTTAGTAGCTGGGTCAGTAATTGGCTGTGATTCTATCAGAGTTGCATAAAGTTGGGTAAAATTAGCACAAGACCAGGAGCCTTCTTGGCTTAAAAACATAAGCTGACTTAAAGCATCTTTGAGGGTCATGCAGCTTTGCTTCCACTGTTCCTCGACTTAAATAATCACACTTAGGCATTCCTTCCCTGTGGTCCTATGTCTTGAGTAGCTTAGCCAGAGCTGCACATGAGGGTGAAAAATGTTTGTATCTACAGCTATGAATCAGGAGTAACTGTAAAGTTAGTAATATTGAATTGATTTGCTAATAGGAAAGTTGAATTCAGGCAACACATAATCCCACTTTTATAATGTGCTGTGCAGATGTGGCTGCTTACCAGGCTCTGCTTTTATGTCTGGGGGGGAAGGTATACTGTTGCTCTGATTGCCTGAATAAGCCCAGTGCAAAGCCATGCTTCGGCAGACAGTCAGTTGAACAGTGCCTCGAGCCTTGCGCAGCAAATCTATAACTGTTTGGCGTGGCAGACCAGACACGAAAGTCTCATTCACCTGAAATATACAATGATATATACTTCCAGATTCCTGTAACAGAAAGCTTTTTTTAATCACATATCTGAGCACTGATCAATCTTTATAACTCCTTTGTATTTCATGTGTCCTCATCCCCTCCCACTTTAGTAACTTGCTTGATCATCTCCTCTCTACTTCTTTATACCGTGATTTCCAGCAGTACACCACAAAAGCATAGTCTGCATCTTTCCTGAGGCACTAAAAGGGCAATGTTTCCCCCACTCTTCAGAGTGAAGATGGAGGAGAGATGGAAGTAAATGAAAAACTGGAAAAGCAAACAAAAATATTGAGACTCCTGGAGGGGGAAGAAAAAAATTGGGGTAAAAAAAAAAAAAAAGATTATTTATGTTAAAAGGTGGTTAAGGTAGTAAGATTTTAAATGAAGATTCAAAAACTGTAATTCCAGTGCGTTTTGCTTGTCTTGGTAATACCTAACTGGCACCAATGATGGGTTCCTCCCAGTATGCTCCTCGTTAGGGGTTATATGCATGCTTGGTCAGTTAACTCTTGTTTCCCTGATTTTTTTTTTTTCATGTGTAATCCTCACTGGGCACAGTTACACTATGGAGTAGTTGCACTTTTCTGTTTGCCCTGCTATTCTGGGTCTGCTTTTCTGCTGGAGTGAGTGCCCAACAGCCCCCTTCCAGCCGTAGAGCGGCCCAGTCCCCGAGGAAGCGGAACTCTAGGCAAGGGCTGGGGGGACCCAGAACAGCCCTCTGACCCCCAGGAGCTGAGGGACACCATCTTTCACGTGTTAACTATGCCTCGCAGCCTCAGATTTCCCATTTGCACAACCTTTACACTGAATAGAATGCTCATTATAGAGTAACTAGAGAAAATGTAGGCCAAAACAACGGAGAACAAGCATTACCTTAAGTAGAATGTCACCAACTTGAAGCCTCCCATCTAAGTCTGCAATGCTGTCCGGGCTGATGGCTTTTATTAGGATAGCCCTGCCATTTCTTCCACCTACCAGTGCAAATCCTAGGCTTCCACTTTCTGCTTTTTCCAGCTCAATCTTAATAATGAAGTCCTACAATAGAAGAGGATGCAGTCTAACGTGGAGTTTATTCAGGGCTGTGTTTTGTTTGCATTTTTAATACCAAAGAATCCCATTACGCTTCAGTCCTCACTGGTTTATGTTGATTATGGGATAGATCCTTCTCTTGAATAGGTGTCTAGAGCTTCCAGTGATCAACATAGCAGCTGCATGTACGTATCAGAATGAAAACAGTATTATTTCCATAATATTTTTAATAATTGCTGGAGAGGAAAATAACCTCTTAAGAGCAAGGAAACATGTACTTTTAGAATCCTTTTAGAAAGTATCAGATACATTACCTTCATTGACAAACAAGTCACTCCTATCTCCCGCATGACAGTACTGCAGTACATACTCCATTCTTTTATTGTTCTGTAATGAAAATCTTAACCTTGCAACACCATCTTACCCCATCTGTTTGCCTTTAGCACTTCGTTCAGTTTTAAAATCATCTGCTTTTTTAGGGTCAAGTATTAGATTAGAAATGTCAGCAACCTAGAAATGTTTATGTCTTGCAGCATGACTAGTTCCAATGTTGCAAATATCATCCCCAGAAATTATTTTAGCAAGTTGAACAGATAAACCATCATGGATTAAATGGTGTGGAAGAAGCAGTAATAGTGATGACTTAATCAAAAGTGAAAAAATTGTTCCAATTTTTCTGCCAGATCGGAGGTCTAATTTTAACAAGACAACCCTTTTTTGCAAACCACAATCAGGAGGAAACTAGTAAATCTAGTCCCATGAAAAATCAGTCCCAATATGGGTAATTTCAATTCCAAGTAACATTATTTTCCACGTTTGCACAAACAGAAGTCATGTTTGCACTTCTAAGAATTCTGAAGCAGTGTATATTGAGCATGGATATTTACTCTTTTTTCAAAGAACACACCTGTGTATTTTAGGAATTCATCATTTCAAAAATGGCATTACTCTTGCCAAATTCAAACAGTTACGATTTATGTCAATGCTGCATAATACTCCAAAGGTTTGGAATAATTTTACCCTTGTTTCAAATGCCCCATCTGAGAATTTCAGAATGAAACATGTTAATCTCAGGTTTCAAAATTGTTGTGGAAAATGCTTCACAATTACACTTATTTTCCCCAGAATCCCATGCTGTGACATTCTGTGTCTTTTTCCTGTGCTATTTTCTTTCTAAGCTAAGGACTAATCTAGTAAGCTGTTAAGAGTAATATGAAGACCTAATGGAGGGGCTACATCATATGAGTCGTGCTTATATTACCAAGCTGCTAAAATAGTGATGTTATACATTGAAAACCAGCAATAGGAGAGTTTGGCCCCAGGAAGTGCTCAGTGCATTCTAGTCCATGAATGCTGAAGCAATTCAACACTTCACAGGATGCTCTCCAAAGGCATTATATTCACATTTTCAAGGAAATTGGAGAGGAAACAAATACATCAAATAGCACTATTGAAAAAATCTCACTCCATATAGCTCACTTCATTTGATGGACTGTCTCACACTTGATAAAATTGTCACTTACCTTACATTCTGGAGAATCGGGAGTGTTTTGCTGAGCACCACAGTTTGTTTCCTCCGAATGTTTCTCTGTGAAAAAGCAGCAGCATTTTTTACCCAGTTGTAAAACACTGGTTAAATGTTCTCACTCGATATCGTACTCCGAGACATAATAAAGCATTTCATATTTTACATGTCAAATATAAAAAAATTCCTGTGGACTTATGTGGGCTTACATTCCTGAACTGTGAACGGACCTTCTGCACATTATCCCTGTAGACTTTCTACCTCCCACCGAGCAAGTTGCAAACTAAGCTTTAGAAGCTGCATATTAGAGGGTCAGAGGTACCAGGTGGACAACAGGTAATGTATAAATGTTATCTGAAACTCTGAGGGAGGCAGTTCTGTTTGTAAAGGATTAATCTTTCCCAGGTGCTGCCAGTACCACCTACAGACTTATTTTCTTTTGAAGAGTGGGCACAAAATTTTACAAACCCTAACCGAAAAATACAAAGTTCCTTACCATGTTGATGCAGCAGATGCTGTTCTCGGGAATTCAGGTTTTCATTTGAGAAAGAAATATTGTCTTTCTCTGTCTCAGCAGGTGGCCCTAAAAGCATACATGTAGGTTTGTTCTGACAGGCCTCCTGCTAATCTTCATATACACAAGGGAACGTAAACTCTGTGCTTAGATTATTAAACAAAGCATCAATATCCATATTGATACTATATGAGACAGTTTGAGACACTTACTACTGCGTGATTAAGTTTGCCAATTTGTACAGTGGTATAAACAATTCTGTCATGAATTGTAGAGGTATTGCATCTCAGTCGTTGCTATTTTTAAAATTGTAACAACAATGAGAGATCAGACTGAGTCATTCTAGACGCGTGGCAATGATCAGGCAGAGGAGGAGGAATCACACAGCAGAGTGTGTTAGTGTCTGCAGCGATGGAGATGTAAGAAGACAATGTGCATTTCTTGACACTCACACCTCTACCCACCCACCCCCAGTTTTGGGGTTTTGCTTTATCATATCTTGGTGCTCTTAGTTGTCTTGCACAAAGTGCTCGTAATGTATGAATTACAGAAAATTATGAGTGTCCTGTTGTTAACAAACAAACAAAAAAAGCTCCCTGTTGCATTTGCAATTTTAGTATGCATTTTTGTAACTAAGAGAGTCTGTAAAATGAAGGCTTTCATCCTTAATAACAAATTGTTATAGATTTATCTGTCAGTCTATCAGAGAGGATGGCAAACAAAACACCAAATACCAAATCACTATAGATTTCTTTAAGTAAATGCCTTCTAAAAGGGAAGAATCTTGTTTTATAAAAGAGGCAGAAAACTGTACCATTGTACAGATCATAAATCTGTATCAGAGGTGGATCAGATCTGGTAACCTATTTTGAAGCTGTCTTGAGAAATCTTAGAATCTGAAAAGCTCGTGGAGCAAGCATGTGTAAGCAAGGCCCTAACAGGACACGCATTGACCACGCTTTAGTTATACCACAGTAGCTGAGACTACACATAACCTTATCTGTGTCTTGTAGTAAATTCAAAGCAGCTGTTCTTCAGTAAGTGAAATAAGCTGCTTCAGTTTTTGAAAACAAACACACAGCTAGTTTTTGTAGAGTAGGAAATATGTAACTAGCTTGACTTGGAATAATTTCTTCAGGTAGACATATGCCGGTATTCAGATGAGTGTAGGCATATGAGCTTCTCATCCAGTGTTACTTTTTCAGGTCATCTTTGTACGGTTAAAAAATAATTCAGATATCCAGTCAGGTAAATGAAACTGTGGGTTAGGCCTGACTTAACAGTCCAGCCAGATGGACACTAGAAAGTGTTACTTGCATAGCTAACACACTTTCTGTGCAGTGACATAAATGTGATGTCAGCTGATGGTGCATATGCAACCTCTGCTTGCTGTGACTCCTCCTACTGCTAGAGAAATTCTGGTCAAGTCTTTGTAGTGCAGATAATTACTGAAGTCTTGTATTAATTATCATCCCCTGTCAGGGATGCTTTTATATTAACCAAGAGGTATTGGTGCTGCCTGTTTCTGATTTTCTATAAATTTATTGATAACAGTTTTAAAAGTTGGTCTAGATGATACAGTATTGGCTCATTAAGGAATGGCTCAAAAAGTGGTGTAAAACCCCTTAGAGAATAGTTTCAATCAAAACGGATGTTGAAATTTGATCACATAAAATTCCCATTTAATAGCAACAAATTAAAAAATAGAAACTGACTATACAAAATGCAATAAATAATTTTTAGAGAATTATACATTTTATTTCTATCTTTAAAGAGCAACCAAATTTCATTCAGACCTTTAGAATGGCCATAACAGAAATACCGAATGCCAAGTTACAATCTGTTAATAACTTTTTAAATGCAGTGAATCAATACCTTATGCTTATTTCCAAAATCAGAAGCAAGTTTTGAGCTAAAAACCAAAAATATTAGCCTTACTTACTATTTTCCTGCTCTAGAGGAACCACTGGATTGCCATTTCTGGGGGGCAGAAAAAGTGAAATATGTGAGCCATTGAGCTGCATGCTTTGTAAAGCACATATGAAAAATATTTTTAGAAAGTCAGTTGTCTAAATTGTACTTGTACTGCTATGGTTTTGTTAATGGTGCTTTCCTAAAGAGCATTTACATCGGTATGTAAAATATTTGACTGTATCTAACAATAATGAAACTTTTTATTTAAATGGCTTGTGGAAAGAAAGAACATGTTAAACCATCTGTCTTAGTACAGAACTGCTTTGTGGTACATTTTGAATTCAGCTTCAGTTCCCCCTCTATAAAGTGGGAACGAACTTCTGTAATTTCCTTTACCCTATTTCTGTTTGTATCCTTAGATTGTAAATTCTTATGATCAGGATGTGTTGCCTACTAACTGCTTGTACAGCAAGAAGTAGAATGAGGCTGCAGTTTCTTCATCGCTAGCCTGGTGCAGGTTAATGAAATGTTGATAGAAGTTGCAGCTACATTAAGATAGCTGTGGCAGGCACACTGTCACTAACTCAGGTTATGAAACTTAGGTCATTCACATACTTTTGGGTTACTATTTGACTGTTCCTCTGAGATCTTTGGAAGCTATTTCTGCATCAGTCCAGGACTTCTGATGATGCTCTTACAGACTGTAGAACACAGTAAATCTAAAGTGCAGACAAGATCTGATGAGGGAAATTCTTAACTTGCTGCAGATTAAATGCTGCATTTTTAACACCTTTCTAGAACATTTGGCTGTTGGAAATAACCTGGAGTTTCCCATCAGAGGTAGTTTCTTGCCTGTAGTTTTGAATCTGAGAATGTGTGGAGAAAGTTGGCACTAGTGGTGGAGATATAAAGATGATTTTTCCCTGCAGAACAGAGTATCTGAAAATGGTGGCCGGCCTCACAGTTGAAGGGTTCACATTTGTGTTTGGATGGTAAGTTTGAAGAGTTCTCATTTGTGTCAGACAAGTCTACTTGTATTCACTGTGTTAGTTGTAATTACAAGTAGTTAAGATATCTTGTGGATGTTACGACTCAGATTGCAATGTTCAGACCTTTGAGGTGAGGCATTTTTCTTGTAGTTTGTTGTGTTTTTATTGTTTGACTTGTTGATGTAAAATGTAGAAAACTGCTTTAACATTAAGATTGAGTATGCTCAGATTTACCTTGTCAGCTCAGATTTACCTTGTGGCTTTGATTTGGACATTCTGGGTGGCAGCTTCACATACTCTCACTGCATCATCAAGGGTAATGCCCTCAGTCCAGAGTCCACAGATGTAAACAATCTGATCTCGTGGCTGCAAACTGCCTTCCATGCTGGCAGGAGAGCCAGGCACTATCTCTAGTACATAAATACCTTGTAACTTGCTTCCAGCTCCTCCTGTCAGCTTCAAGCCTAGAATAATGCAGAGAAAGCATTTTTTGTGGCAGCGTGTTTAGAATTTCACTGTCAGTGGCACACAGACTAATGGAATAGGTGTGGGTCATTGAAAGATAGGTTGAACAAATTACCAACGTTATAAACAACAGTCTTGCCCCAGTGAGATGGGGTATAAGAGCTGGACTGGGAGAACGAAACACAATTACATGTTAAAAAAGTATGGAAAAACCTGACATGGCTTCATTTCTATGTCCATCTCTATGCTTCAGTTATTCCATAGTGCTTTATTTCACTTGATGTTGAAGAGTCATTTGACTAAGGCACTTAGCTGCATAGCGTAACTCCTTCATTACCAGAGTGCTTAAGTGCCTTCCAGTCTTTAGAGTGACAGGGAATGGAGGCATGTGACAGCTAAGGAGATACCTGTACAGTGCAAAACAGAATTGTGCAACAATATTCAAGCAATCGCCAAACAAGCTAGTTTCTGAACTGGAAACAGGATGCTGTACCTGAGCAAATATAGCTATACTGTTTCCTGGGTCTACAGGTTTATCTGTGTGCAGTACTCACCACATTCTGCAGAAATACCAAGATACTCACACTGTGGGTATTTCTTTTATCCCTTGTATTGCACAATGTGGATAAAGCCTTTTGTCTGTGGTGAATCAAGGATTTGAGTGCAGGTTTTTTGAACAGCAAACTATTGCCCTAACCAGTGGCTCATCCTGCTTAAACGTTGCCCTCTCTCTCTTTCTCTCCTCTCTTTCTCTCCTCTCTTTCTCTCCTCTCTTTCTCTCCTCTCTTTCTCTCCTCTCTTTCTCTCCTCTCTTTCTCTCCTCTCTTTCTCTCTCTCTCCAGGTAGTAGACATTATTATCTAACTACCAACAACTTCTGTATATCAGTAACATAAAAATATGAGACTGGACATCTGCCAGAAACTTCAGCCACTAGGGTGATAATACAAAGATCATTTTTCCAACTATCTTCATTGGTCTAATGATATCTAAAGATATTAATCTTCCCTTTAAGGCCTTGCCCAAAATAAAGCTGTCCCTTCCTTGGTCATGGGTGATGGAGGAGAGCATAAAGCTGTCAAGGTCACTCAGGATCATACTGATCCAAGACCACAGTTGCTTATGATTATCTTACAATAACTGTAATCCCTGTCCAAAATAGTATGCATAGTATTTACTACACACCTAGCTGTCCATTGGCACCTTTTGTGAGAGTAATTTCAGGAATCTCCTCTGGCCTAATAGACGGACGCAGATCACTGTCAGCACGACCAACCACAAGGTGCAGATCCGGAGGAGAGCTTTGCAGTAAAGTCAGGGCTTCATTGCATGGTAAAGATGTGACATCAATTCCATTCACCTAAATGACAAACCGGTAAAATGATGTCATAGATCTCATTGACCATCATGTACTTCTCCCTCCACTCTAAATTTTGCATATGAACTTAAATTAGTTTTCACTTTCATCTTACTGCTTTGCTGTGGTATTTAATGTCACTAAATGCAACAGTTAGGATTGCAGCAAGATTTCTTTTTTGAACTTTTATTTTTCTGAATGCAGCGTTTTCATAAAAATAGCTCTTTTTTTCTTGAAACTCAAGGTTTTTGTAGCAAAAAACCAAGACAGCCTAATGCAAGAAACTGAAGATGAACCAGGCTGAAAACAGGCTTTAGTCATACGTTACAAAGGATGTAACTCCCGCATCCTTTGTATGTCACCTATCTTATCAGTTTGTCATTTAACTGGGAAGGCATTTAATGTCTCTGTTGTCTTGCATTGCTGCTAGATGATTCATGTTATTTGCCTGGTCATACAATCTATTCAGTCTGATAGTTGTCCTGCTGAAGTCAGCAGAATCGCATTTATTATGGGATCCATTTGCACTTGCATGCCTAAATATGTGATAAACTGGACCCTATGGGATGAAGAATACCTAAGCTAAATGACATTCATCTGCAAATATTCTCTCCTCTTGTACAAACTCAAACGATTACTGTACCATAATGATTCTGTCTCCCCTTCTTAGTCTTCCATCAGACAGGGCAGGCTCATTCAAGATTTCATCGACATACAGGCAGCTGTCCACTTTGTTAAGAACTACAGAGAATCCATAAGTGCTGTTCTCTGACTTTGTCAAAGTCACAAAGATCTCAGTTTCCTATTAAAATAAGCACAAGATATGTTTGATGTAGGCTTTTCTGTTGCTTCGTTAACATCTTCCATTATGTTTTATATGCAGATAGGAATCAGATCCTCATATGGCATAAATAAGAGCATACATAAGGGTTTCTCTGATTTGGCACTGCCTTATTTCAGAATTAATTCTACTTCTTTTTGCCTAGCGGCGCTTCACGGTGATTGATTGATAGCACCTAATAAGGCAGGGAATGCCATCAGGGACTAGAATTTTGGCATTTGAAATCTGTAAAGAAAGGCTTGGAGTCCTCTGAGCTGACAAGCATTGCAATAGTAGGATGCAGAGATGATTGTTGTTGCTATTGCTGTCCCACTGAAGGAAATGGCTGGACCTAAATTTTTGTCCTCAGTGCTCTCAAATTAGTAGGAATTCAGAGCTTGTTAGTGTCAGCAGGA
>NW_010555426.1:6587-60468 GCF_000687285.1 Phaethon lepturus | reverse complement strand
AGGAATGCAAGATGTTCAGCATTTGGCGGGACTGAGCCCTGTATTTTCAATAGTAATTAGCACAAGGATCATACTTTCTTATCAGGACATTATAGTATCACTGTGACTAAGTGATTTTCCATATGGGTTTAAAACATGACAGGAAAAAAAACAAGTAGCTGACTCCAATTAATTTTAGAGGCTACTAGAGGGCTTTTGGGCCTTTGTACACTGGGAATAATACTGCAGAATAATGCTGGAAAGTGGAAGAAATAGTAAGATGGCAAGAGCAAGGACATGGTCTTAAGGCAAATGGTAAAGAATTCTGGAGACCTGGACATAGAGGAAGGTCTGCTTTACTTGAAGATTGTGGACATTCAGGAAAGTAAAAAAAAAAAAAAAAAAAAAGCCATGCAGAAATAGTTAAAATTAATGTTTAAGAATGTTACATTCTTAAAGTTGTTTCTTTTCCCTTGTCAAATTTTATATGTTAATAATCTGGTGCCTATCACATACCCTAGTGCAATCTTCCTTTTCTTCCTTTTCTTCCTCTAGTTCCTCCAAGTCTTCCCATTCATTGTCACTGTCACGTGTGTCTCTAGTAGGCAGGGATGATGAGAAAGGACCACAAACATGTGGTTGTGGGGTTGCCATGGTTGTGGAGAGTGTCTCGGAGCTTCCTCCCCGTGAAAGTGAGGTCACAGACGTTGAGCTGATAGTGAGATACTCTTCATCAATAGGGGTTAGAGAGAGAGTTTCAGGCATAGATTTTGTGTTCGATAGGTCATCATGACTCTTATTAAATACGTGGCTGGAAAATAAAAAGATTGCAGGGCTGGGGTTTTCCTCCATATCCTTCATTAGATGGCCACTGAAAAGTCTACTGCTTAACCACCACCTTAATTTAATTTTAGCTGAAGTACTAGTTATGGTATTAAATTGCAGTCTTGGTCCTCCAGTGTTACTATAAAAATAAATAAGTAATCAATATTTTGCAAAGCTGGTTAGAAGATAAAGAAGCTTTCAGAATTTGAAAGCAGCCTTTGCAAAAGCAGCCTTGCACTCTTTTTTTAAGGCATTAATTAGTTGCTTCTTGAAAAGAATAATTGGACAATTCCTAGACCATTAATTATTTCATCTGCCATAAGCAACTTATCTGGTAAGTGGTATGCACATTACAATACTACTACAGTTTTCATATTTGCGTTTTTCTTGAAAAGGGAATGTCAGCCACATTCCTGGCTCCTACAGGTCTTTCCTTGGTAACTAAAGCACAGACCAGAAACATGAAATATAAAATTATTCCTGTCTCTCCATAAAAAATACAAGTCCTGACTTCTCTTGTATGCCTACTTTTATTCTTATGCTTGCCTTGAAGCATAAGAGTTGTCCTACAGAAATCAATAGATTTGTTCAATTACTTGAATTAAAATTATTATTCATTTGAGACACAGTATTCAGCACTTTTAAAG
The DNA here is from genome assembly GCF_000687285.1 of Phaethon lepturus. Classification (NCBI taxonomy): domain Eukaryota; kingdom Metazoa; phylum Chordata; class Aves; order Phaethontiformes; family Phaethontidae; genus Phaethon; species Phaethon lepturus. The sequence goes on along the minus strand of NW_010555426.1, from coordinate 59,017 downwards.
TTGAAGCCCATGCTATAATCATATATGTTGTATTTAATTTTGTTTTGGCTGTTGCTGTTAATGAACTCTAACAGAGTTCACAGTTTGTCTTCTGAGGTTTTTTTATTTTCTCTGAAAAAATTTGAAATTAAAAGACCATACAATAAGAAAGAATTTTTTTGTGCCTATTTAAGTCAACTCTGAGGAAATTTAAATTGAAAGATCATATAATAAATAAGAAAGTCTTTGGTTCCTATGTAAGTCAACAAGAGTCTTTCCAATGATTTCAAACTGTAGCCAGCCTCAGCTGAACAGCATAAATTATTACAGTGCAGCACTCATACAACTGTCTTGCAATGCAAACTTATGCAAAATTCTAGTAAGATGAGAGTAAATAAAAACAGCCAATTAGGATAGTCAGAATAAGATGGTAAAACAGAATCTTCAATAATCATCAGTGATTAGAAGCAGATAGCCCTGTACTTAAACCTAAGCAATTCACTTTCAAAATTATAAGAGCCGAAGGAAGGGCTGCAGAGCAGATTTCAGTATTCCTTACCTTTTGACGCATCCAGCTTCACATGGTGAGTAGCAGTTCTGCTTCACTTCTTCCTCTAGGGAGTGAAAGACTTCAGAACTGGCAGCTTCTTGATGAAACTTCCAAAGATGCTTATAGAAACTTTCCCTGGGAGCCATAAGTTTCTGTATGTTCTTCTCTTGAAACTCGGCTTCCTGCTCTTCGTAAGTTGAGCTGTCGTATTCAGGAGGCTCACTGAAATCTGCTGCCACTGGAGAATCCAGACAGTCTTCAAGGTCCGGAGAGGTGCTACCTCCATCACTGGTAGACTGATCCATGCTATTTCCTACCTCTGTACTGCCTGGCATTTCTGCCACAAACTCCTTAATTGGAGATGGTGCTGGAGTCTATCAAAATAACAGAAAGGTTAGTGTAATTCCATTTTTATCTCCCATCTTCTTTCCTTTAAAGACAAAATTATTTGAAGAGGTGGTATCAATAAGCATCTGAATGTGAAAATATCAAATGGTAGCTGCAAGGGAGAGGAAAAAAAAAAAGAGGGAGGTACTCTTTCACTAAATAACTGTTTTGTCTTTATGCTCATCTTCCACATTCTTCAGGAGTTCCAACCAGGTAACTACTACACAAGTTCACTTTTCTCAATGAATTCTTTTCTAGAGGTGGCCCCTTTTCATTTCTTTTCATGTCATGCCTCAACTTTGTGTCTATATTCTCTTCATTGTGTAGAAGTGGCTTCTAGATTTGACTCCTGTGTGACAGACCATAGAAATCGGCCAAGGGCACATTGCAGGAGAGCAACAGGAGTCAGTTTGTTATCCGGAGATGGTCCTGACAGTTATTTCTGTCTTCCCATGGACAGTGCTTATAAATCCTGGTGGGACAGGAACCATGGATGGGCCATTCCGCATGGAGCAAGAGTAATGCAAATGTGTATTCATTATAAGAATACTTGCGTATGTGTCCAAGAGTTGTGTTCAAGAAGCAGGAATAATGATGCTAGCACACCTAATGGCAATGTTTTAGTTTCTGCAGTCTCTGTTTGATTTATTTTCTCCCCCACACCCTGACTCTGCAGATTCTGCTATTAGTAAGAAGCTGAATAACCAGTTGAAACCATTATTTCATTTATGTAAGTTTATTCAGAGGTAGCCTCGATAGGAAAAGTTCTTTATTTTCCTCTTGCTTTTGGGAGTAATATAGCTACCTCAAGCCCACAAGTTACAACAGCTGCAGTTGAGAATATCTGCAGTTTCTGGCTTAGGATCTAGTAGAGCATTTTTGGAAGCATCACGAGAAGATCTGCTTGGGTATGTGTTTTTCACTCCAATGACAGTACTGCAATTCAAAAGTTGTTGGACTGGAATAAACATGTTTCACATCTGTTGGATTTTTATTATTTTGGTTGCTAAGGAAGAATCAGTTGAGCTCTAGACATTGCATTGAAGCTGGGAAGAGAAAGAAATGGAATAGAGGGCCTTGGAGAAAAGGGAAGGTTGCCTTCTTCAAGATCGGATAGACAAAGTAGCGGTGGTTTTCCAGGTTTACAGAAGCATGTTTACTGACAGAAGCTTTGCCTTACCAGGGCACTCTGCTCTATTTCTGGAAGAACACCTTTTGGTGGTCTGCAGAGTAGTAGTGTGACTTCTGGAGGAGCTCCTCGCAACAAGTGCAGGACGTCCTAAACAGAAAGAAGGAATATTAGATTTATTATGGAACAGTCTATAGTACATGTAATTTTACCAACTGGGGTGGAGACAAATTTTATTGCGAATGCCAAGTTCCTAGTATTTGTGCCTCTCAGCAATGTCTGAGAGCAAAAATTCACTGCTGTATGATTGTCATATAAATGGACCATAGCTTTTTATGTGAATGTGTACCTAAAGTCAAGTCAGTTCTGTTTACAAACTCTTGTTCTACTAACAGACACAGAGGATAAAATTAATTCTTTTCTTTTCTTGAAAATAGGATTTTCAGACAAATGCATTCAAACTGCATGCGGCAGGGACACATCTTCAGTCAGTCATATCAGCATAGATCCACAGACTGCCATATAGACATAACCAAAGGTAGACTTCGTCAAAGCCCCTCCTTGACATAACGTCTATTCAGTGGCATTCAGCTTTCAGCTATAGTGGGAGTTGAACTACTTAATCTAGAAAAAAAAAAAAAAAAATGCTGTAGGCCAAAACACCAAGTCTGTCCCTGCAGGCTGTATGTCAGAGAGCAACACAGTGCTGGAAGAAGACAGATACCAGGTCGGAGCGGGGGGGCGGAAAGAGGAGTACAATTACAGCACTCCCCCAGGTGTCTAGGACTTGCAGCACCTTGTCTTTTGCCCTAGCTATTTAATGATACAAGTGACCTGCCAGTGGGAAAATTGCATGATTTCATCATTTCTGTTTGTTACCAATCTTATCTGTTCAATGCATATTCCTATAAAGAATTCAGGGATTTTCATAAGGTGAAAAGATTACAGTGAACTACATGTAGAGTCCTTTGTACCATTGAATTTCTTTGTATGAGTATAGAATTTCTCATTCCAGGTAAAAAAGTTACACTGGATTTACCTCACCTGGTAGAGATTTGAATCTGGGGCATGGTATTTAGCATGACATTACAAAGCACAGATGAGCACAGGGGAAAAAATGTTCCAATTATGCATAACAATAACAAAGATTCCAACTAATTAACAACTGGTGTGCATCTAACAATAGACTTTGTGCATCACTAATAGAAAGTTATAAATTAAATATCGGAAGTAATTCTCTCTAAGAATTCTATTAGGAAGGAAATTCTCCATAAGAATTCTAGAGTAGAATCCTACATAGAAATCAGATTCATTACATGCAAATTCTGACCCCTTCTGGTGATAATTAAGTTTAAATGCAGTTTCATCCTATTGTCTTTATTAATGTGTTACCTATCAGGAGGCCCAGTGATTGTACTAACTAGTACCTGATACAAGAGTCCTTGAATAGGTTTCCCATTCACAGCTAAAATGATGTCTCCGACTTCAATTTTGCCATTCTCTTCAGCTGGCTGCCCTGGAAACAGTCTTTTGATCCTGACAATAGCTCCTCCAAGGTGTTCAAAAGCATCTCCTTCCATTTGCAGAACACTAAAGCCAAGGCCTCCAGAATTCTTTGTCAATTTGACTTCAAATATATTATCTGTTCAAAGCAGAGATTGGAAAAAGAGTGGGAGCTGTGACATATGTACCCCCTAAGGAGCTGATGTAAATTAAACCCTCACCAGACCTTTTACCTGTGGGCTGCAGAGGTAGATCTACAGATACTAATGGCAAAAGAAGGGTTTGGTGTTCCTTTAATTTATGTGAGCCCTTGAAATCACACAGGCAGAATGGGGAGAATGGATTCTATTCCACCATGTGTTCACAGACTTTATGCCATCTGGTACAAGCCCATAAAGGAACAAGTCTTTTGGACCAATATAAAAAGGTTCAAAAGCTATCATCTGACATTCCTCTCTAAATGTTGGGTAGATCCAATAGTTCTGTAGCTGCCCAATGTTAGTTTGGGTCCTGTACTAGCCAGCATAAACTAGAATCAGAGCTACTGCTCTTTCCAGACAAGAAAAGAGACCAGCTCTTTCCCAAATACCAGAGTTGCGGCTGGACCCCATTCTGCTAGGGACAATGTAGAGGAGTAACTGCCCCATGGGAAAATATGGTTCAGACTTGGTGTTTATGAGATGGCCTTAGTGTAAAAGATACAACATTTACTTATTGGCTAAATTCAGTGACAGTGATCTCTGAATCTTCTGCTTTTAAGAAATGAAGTCCTGGCCCTGGGGCAGCAGTTCACCCTGGCTTTGTCACTGACACAGCAGTTGTGCTGCTGTGTGCTCTTTGGTAACAGGCTGGCAGCATCAACACAGCTGCTTCCTGCCTGTGAGTGCTATAGAGTACAGGGATGAGCCCCATCTCATGAAGGCTGAGAGATACAGTGCTTGTGCCTAGGATAAATTCAGCTATATCTAGCAACTGTAACTCTAAGTTTACCCGAGTTCCTTTTTCATCGCTTACCATCTGTCAAAAAGCAGTGGTCCTTGGTACCATCTGTGAAGGATGTTGCTACAGAAACAACTGCACATTGGTCCTCCTTTCTGTCATTAGTAGTCAGGCATGGCTCTGCCAGTTGGTAGTTTCCCCTTTCTAGAACCAGCTTGGCAACCTAAAACAATGATGAACAGGTTCCAATTACACAGTACACGTTGAGCCCTAAGTCTTTTTACTTTTCTTTATAGGAGAATGGGGTTGGATGGGTAAGGGGGGAAGTTTCTTTTGGCCTAGCTTTGCTACTGTGTTTCATACTAAGTGCAGTTTATTCTGTTGGGTATCTGATTGAGCTCTGCTGTTGTACAAACCTGGCCAGATTTCTTAAGGTGTTCCACAGCCTGTTTGTGGGTGATGCCGCAGAGGCTGGTGCCATCTACTTCCAGCAAACGATCACCTGAGGCAAAAGAAAACAAACAAAAAAGGGTCAAGTTGCTTTGGTGTTCAAGTTCAATGGGTAAGGTGTAAACCTTGAGGCAATAGATCTTCACTCTTAAATGTGTCAAATTATGTTACTTTCCCTGAAAGCAATACTGCTTGATGTACAGCATTCTATAACTAGCACTTAAAACATACCAGGGTATTCTGTAAGCAGTGATAGTATCTGGTTATCACAGCAACACTGAAAGTAGATGTCAGAGTCAGTAGCCTTATGTGCAGCTACAGAGATAACTGTACAATGTTGGTATGAGGCTCCTGGTTTTTCAGTGGGATATCTACATGTAGTACAGGGACGGGCTGAGGAATGATGCACTGCATATTACATTTCACAGTTGTTTGACCTCCAATCACAAATTTGTTTCACTGTCCCTGTGGCAGGCATTCCACACTGAGTTCACTAACATTGCCAGACACGTTACCTATCTTTATTTGTCCATCCTTATCTGCTGATCCCCTGGGAATAATTGACTTCACGTATATCCCACCGTGACGCACACTAGTGTTAATTCCACCCTGCAAAACAGATGCCCACAGATTAGAGTGGAGTCTTCACACGTTCTTCCTGTGATAAAAATCAAACCAATTTACACATGTATTACAAAGCAACTGCTTCAGGAATTATTTTTTTTTTTAAATAGGAAAAAAAGGAAAGAGGATGTTACTTGAAAGTCCCATCTAGTTGTGATATACTTCCCTAGGCAGTAATCTTGCTTTATTTTCTCAGGAAAATGCAATGCATTTCTATGTGGCTATATAAAAACATTTACTAAATGTTCATAAATTTTTTTCCCTATGCTAACATCAAGATGAGGTTACATCTTTCAGTCAGTCTCTAGCACAGCTTCCAAACTATGCAATACACATTCAGCAATAATTAACCTTTCAAACAATATATAAAACATGGACCTGAACTTGTGCAGCCACTAAAGACCCTACAGCTCAGAGGAATTACAGATTAACCTAAGAATCATGTTCTGTCCATCTAAATCCCCTGGCCAAATTCAGATGAAAAGGCAGCCCTCAGTTTCTTTTGCAGGCAATGAAATGGCTATTGCTTCCCATTTCAGCAAGGACTGCAAAGAGATATCAGCCTGGAGGGGTAAATGCAACTTTGATAATCAGGGCAAGGCATTATTATTCAAATGTGGCAGATAGTTTTCACTGCTGTTTTCTCTGGTACTCTAAATATATGGAGAACTGTATTTCCATATATTAGGAAATAAAATTGTCTAGAGCCCTTTCTTTGGCTTTCAGAGTAAGAAAGCATGGCTTATCTTGAGAAGCAAAATAGTCGTGTCTTCCACATAAATACACTTCCCTATGGTTTTTTTTTGGTCATGTAATAGTTAGACAGACACACTGAAAGATTAACAGTAACACTTGCAGTCACACTGATTCCGAAAGTCCCATCTTCTTTAACAAGCTCCACAGAATAGATTTCCTTTGAGTTGGTTTCAGATGGAGATGGTAAGTGTGAAGAGTCACCTTCCTGTCTCAAAAATATAAACACTAATGAGACTACAGCATCTCAGTAAAGAAAGGGGGGGAAAGGAAGGAAAAAAAGGAGAGTTTCTAGAAGATACAAAGGCTTTGATCCTGCTGCCACTGTAAGCTTGGAGCGGTACCATTTATATCCCTGACATTATTTCAAGCTTAAACTAATATTACTCAAAATATAATCTGTCTAAATGTGCATAAGTTGAGTATAGATAGGGAGGCTGTCTAATAGTAGGAATTTAGACACAGTTGTTGTTCTGTGTGTGGTTGAAAACTTAAGAGATTGCAAGGAAATAATCAAAATTTTGTACCTCCACTGGAAAAGGGAGGAGAATTTTTAATAACATTTTGTGGAACAGTTACTGCATTTTTTTCACATATTTTAGACCTGTCTATCATTTTGACATTTCCAATATAATTTAAAAAGCAACACCTTCCAAGGTTTTCTTTCTCATTTCTTCTCTTTTTTTAAAAAAATTCTTGGTTACCTTCCATTCTTAATATAGCTGACATGTTGTTAAGACACATGCTGGGAATAATATTACTGAATAGCATCAAAATCTCAGTTACCTCCACTTCCAGGCTATCAGCTGAAGGAACTGGAATCCTAGGGCTCAATTTTGGTGCTAAATTCCAGGAAAGAGCCTTTTCAAGTTCATCTATATTTGTGTCCTGTTCTTTGGGGAGAGCTGTATGACAATCCTGAATCTTTTTTCTCCCACTGTCTACATAAGAGATCTCAGATCCACTAGTGCTGTTTCCTCTTGATAGATTCTTTTCTTCATTTAATCCTTCTTCATACATGTCTGTAAAGCCATACCAAAATAAACATTGCTGAATACAAACAGTAAGTAAACTTGAAGGCAAATATTATTATACCTCAGCACAGGAGGAGAAAGTAACTTCCTACATCAACTGGTTGTGAAATCATATTCTATAAAATGAGTCAGTCATTGTAAAATGGAGTGCTGCTATTACAAGTGTGGAGAAATGTGTTTGCTTCATCACTGCAGAGGACTATGACTCTATCAGAAAAAGAAATGCCAAAATTTCCTTGGTATTCAGCAATGCAGCCCATAATAGATTTTTTTCACTCCGACTGTAGAACAGAGATCACATGATACCTACTACAAGTTGACAATTTTTACTGCTAGCCTATGGTTATTGTAGCTGGCGCTAAGTAGCAAGAAAGTACTACTATGTCCCAGTGCCTAATAAATAGCAGTGTCCTGAGTTAACTATTAGCATTCCATAGCCAGCGAAGACATTTGCCTTTATACCTTTGGGTTGAGAGATGATGAGCTCCACTTCATCGGGAGAATTCTGTATGATTTTAACTGCAGTATTAAATGAAACGCCCTCAAGACTAATATTATTCACAGAGATGAGTCGTCCTCCTTAAAAAAAAAAAAGTGGGGGGTTAAAAACAAGACAAAACACATCTAAATAAGGAAATAAATCCAGAGTAGCTAACTTTAAACCATGAAAGTATTTTAACTCTAATTTAAAACTAAGGACAATGACCTGGTTTGATATTTCCAGCTCTGTCTGCAGGTCCCCCAGGGATAATTGAAGCAATAAAGATACCAAGGTCTAATTTTCCCACATTTTCTCCTCCAATAATTACAAAACCTGCAAAAATGAGATAGCATGAGAATGCAGAGACACTGGCAGTATTAGAAAAGGTGAACAAAAGGCACAAAAGGCTTTTGCTCTAATGGCGTAGATTTTAAACATGGTATGGAGAATGGGGAGCTCTGATTTACATGGCATCAAGGTCTTGATTTGTGAGAACTTTAAATTCACATTATAATTAAAGTGTGCTGGTGACTTTGGTGCCTATTTAAATGTAATTTCTTAGTAAGAACACTTTCCTGGCTTGGGACTTCTAAAGGTTCCAACTACTTTCTTACAAGAGTCATAAACTATGTGGACCTTTGTATTCAACGCCTGCAGGAGGAAAGTGGTTTAAAAGCTCTTTAGATAACTTTGAACATTGTTCTACATCATGAAATCTAGGGCCCCTGAGGTTGGCCATGTAAACTTCTAATGGACATGTAAGAGATATCTAAGAAAATTGTATCTATTGTCAAGTAGTTCAACTTCACTATCCTATCTCAGAATATTCTGCCTATTGCAGACTACATTCTTTTCACTGGTAGAATAGTTGTGTTTGGGATTGGGATATTCCACACAGACCTGCACCATTTAGAAATTTGATGTTTAATTGGCTAATAAAAATGTTATCCAAATAAGAATCCAAAAGTCAGGAAACATTCATGTTAAGCTTGTGTACACATTTTGCACCCCCACAGGCAATACCTGAAAAGTTTGCAGAACATCATCTTGCCCTATGTAAGGTCTAAGATAAATAAAACCACTGCGCATGTATTTCAGGTACAAAACTATGACCTTTGTTCCTTTCATTCTACTCTTAGCACTTGGTCCCCTTGACCTCTGTGGCCGTAGTTAATCCTCTGAAAAAACTGTGGTCTTGATTTACGCTCTTAGTCCTTTTCAGTCTTGGAAATTCTAAGTCCTTCACAAGGATTGGTAGTCTTATTCTATAAGAAGAATAATGAAGACTACAATCTGGCTCAGTTTGAGTCTGCAAGTATCGTTAGCACCAGGATCTGACAGTCCCAGTAACAAATATGAATGTTATGTTCCTTACTTACCAAATCCATTCTTAGGGTCACGTTTTAGGCTGACACAAATGATTTCTCTTTCTAGACCACTTAGCAAAACTTCCTTTTGGATCGCTGGTGATCCAGGTGCTGCAGAAACAAAACAGCTAGAATAAATGCAGATTAATGCAGGGAGACAGTAGAGTCATATAGTATGCAAAACTGGGGCTTGAAAAATTAAAAATACATATTGTCCTTGTTTTCAACAATAATGTTACTTCTGAATCAATATAATGCAGGAAGGAAGCTCAAACAAGTCTCTGGAAATTTACATTCTTTAGAAAAGTATGTGTACAGTAGCTGTGTAAACTCTTCTTATAATGTTCGTTTCTGGGAGAATACACATTTATCTGCCACATTTTTATTAAGATTAGGATATCTAAAGAATCAGGCATGTAGTGCCCATTGAACCTGAGGGTGATTTGGACACAAAATCTCCTATGGGTTCCTTTGGAAACTCTAGCCTTTGGGCCTGTGGGCCCTTTTGGCTCTGTAGGTGCCATCCAGTCAGCACAGATTGTGATGGTGACTTTTGTAGTGTTAACGCTATTTAATATTGTGCAATTGCCATAGTGTTTTTAAAGTACAGTTCTAATTTTAAAATGGAGTAACCAAATAATCATAGCTTTGTATTCTATAGATCAGCTCACTGTGTGCATGCAGTATGGCTTCTGTGAGAAGGGTTAGGTGTTAGGTGTCCGGTTCTTCTTCCAGTTAGTGTCATGCAAATGCAAGAATAGCAGAAGGACCAGGAGCCTGTGTTGTTTCCTGCACTATTTATTGAGTTGTAGATCTGTCAATTGCAAACCAAATGATGACCTCTGAGCACAGAGATATTCCCCCATGCGAGAGTCCTGGGTGTACCAAACTATATCTCTGAAGAGCATTAGGCACCATTGATAGAATAATTTTATGATGAAGTCCCTTACCACTGATCCTGATGGAAAGTGGGAATGAAAGGTAAGAAAACAGCTTGTCTTGCTAAACTCTGGGTTAATTCCCAGGACTAGAAGTGCAAAAGGATATTCTTTAATCTCTTAAGTGGAATATATTTTGTTCTCCTGCTATTGCGACAATAAATATGGAAGGGTACTGTCTGTCTTTATGATTATTATACTCACCACTGATTGTGTTCTGAGTTGAGTGGATAGAGAGGTAGTCATAACTTCTTTGCTTTCCATTCAAATTGATGTGCATTTCTGACTGGGATAGCCCTGATGTGGATCTGCACAGCAAGGAATTAAGACTACATTACAATAACAAACCAGCAATGGTATTTAGCACTCTTCATTGTTGTTAGTCTGCCAGAGCCAAGTTGGGAACACACATGTTTATAATGAGTATTCTGATTTCTGGGCTACATTTCATTGTATGTAAGGAGAAGTAATTTATCCTTGCTGGCATTTGCTTCCAAGTAACAGCTGCCATTAGACCACTCACATCATGACTGATTTCCCCCTGTGTTTTTCTCTGAGCTCAATGCAGGCATCAGGAAAACACAGCGTAGCCTCAGCATAATTCATTTAGCCTCACTGTCCATCTAGACAAAACCATGTCTGAAAGTTTTCCTGGTAGTTCATGTTCTTCTTGGCTCTATTCTAACTCTTAATATTATAAAAGGCAGTAGAATTCATCAAAGCCCTTGAGGCTGTGTGCAGCTTTAGTAACCACCTACACCGGTGAAGGTACCAATGCAAATGAAAAGGGAGAAGTTCTTAAACTGTTCTCTATGATTTGCACCTTTAGACATGGAGGAATCAGTTAGGTAAGACCTGCTCAAAACCAGCTTCTGCTGTGCACTCAGTTCACATACTGCCATTTCCAGAGAAGATAGACACTAAAGATTTTACTTTTTTCCTCCCTTATTTTAATCCTTCTCCGTAACCCAATAAGTGGTTCATTCCTGAGTCTGCTACAAATTTAAATGTCACTCTTTTTCAAGTTCTTTCTGTTAGACTGTTAGCTTCCTGCCTGTGTTTGCACTACTGCTGGTACCGTGGAGCCCCAGGCCTGACAGGGCCTTTTGGTGTGACCATAATAAAGACTGGAAAAAAAAAAAGTTTGTCTCACAGTTTACCACAGTGGTTTGCAATGATATCGTCTATGACTGAGTATTCTTACACAGGTTTAGAGGAAAAAGCAAACCTACCTGCCAAGATTGCTTTTGTCTCTAACCCTGTTGTTGGTTTGCACACTGAGGTTATCACAAGATTTGCTCATCATCCCAGCAGAAAGGTTTTCCAGATTTGCTCCATAGAGCACATTCTCTGAACGAGACAGTCTCTGAATCAGGGCAAGGTGTTCACGCTGAGCTGCATATGCAGAATTTGATTTGTCTATTTCCATAAATTTACTTTCCTCTGAATAAGAAGGGAGAGGGGAAGAGGAAGGAAAGATAAATCCACTGATGTTATCCCATCTTTTTAAGCTCAAAGCTGCTTTCTGTCTAACTTTTTGAACATGCCAGCAAAAAAGATTGACATCACAGATATATTTGTTTTGGTATCCTTGAGGATCTGTAGGCCTTGGAGTGAGTGGAAAGGGTTTCCAATCCATTTCTTTCGTAGAAAGTATATGCCATATTTAGATTTCATTTCTATGAATTATACTGCAAGTTCACTTTCCACAAAGACAGATGAAATGTACAACCCTGTATAATTTTAACCTGAATATCTCTGTAAAGTGTATTTTGTAAACGTTCAGTGTATGAGAAATACCTGTCTGCCAGAGGCTGAAACAGCCAGGTTGGTAGTTTCCCACCCTTCCCAGGCCCACCCCTCCAGTATATGTGTATCTGAGAAGACCGCGGCTTTACTGACACATGCTCTCTAAGCTCAGAGAGGGGCCAAGGAGCTGGCTGTTTGCTCTGAGTGATTTGCGCAAGTAGAGTTGAGTATGGGACCGTCTTGGTGGCAAAGCTTGCTATCCAATTTTCCACTTCCGTGTGAAATCTACTACTTGCTTAATGACATCTGGGCTCTGCTATTTATGAATCTATCCTCTAAAAAGATTTTATTTCCCTGAAACAAGATAGTGCTGGAGGAGTCATTAATTTATTTAGATTCTTAACTGGTGGGCTGGAGAGGGGATCTGAAGGAGAGAGGGACAGCAGGCAATTGGAGATCTGTCAGAAAGTAAAACAAGAATCCTGCTTGGTACAGGCTAGCACAGATATGGCCTTTAAATCTGCTTGTACGTGACAGCTGACCTCCCATGTGTTTTCCTAACAAATATTAGCCCGAATGCAACTTTCTAGTGCACTACTCTGCAGCATTAAACCTTGGGTCCCTCTCTCCTCAGTGACTTTGATCAGTGGCATTTGTTAAGGCATCAAGAGGCTTGACTGTCCACGGTATTAGCACAGTCTGAGAGTTGCCATGGTGATTTCAAAGTAGGGGGTTGCTAGCAAGTTTTGAGGAGATGGTACTTATACATCTCAACAGAGCAGCAGAAGGAAGAGTTTCCCTCATACAGAAAGAGCCTTATAATCTCTTGCAGTCTCACTGTGCTGGCAAAGGCAGCATTTTGAACTATTGTCTATCATTGCCTTCAGAAAGCCTTTTTTTCTGGGACAGCTCTCAATCTTTTTGTCCTCTTATATATGGAATATAGTAATTTTTATTAAGAAATATTAGTACAAGCAAATGTGACACAGGAAACTTTAAGATTCAGTATTAGCGTTCATTTTTATGCTACAAATCACAGTCCCACTAAGTTGTGTTTGAAGCTACAGGACCCCAAGCAACAAAAGGTGCCTTGAACCTAAATGTCACCCTAGCACCTTTTTCATTGTAACAAATTTGTGCAGGTGGAATTTCAGTTTTCATGGAATAATTTTAGTGGGAAAGAAGCAATATATTAATCATCCTGTTATATCCCATGGTATTATTTCAGTGCAAACACTTTTACAATTTTACTAGAGGATGGAGTATCCCGGGAGATAAGGCATGACAGTTGATTCTCCTGCTATGACTCACTGGGTCAAATATTCAGTAGTTGTAAATGATGATGATTCTGTTCAAGGCAAAGGACAAGTCCTCAGCTAGTGAAAATCCATGTTGCTTCACTGAAGTCAAGAGTGATGACAGTTGTCAGCTTATGCTGTTATTTCTTATGTGCCTCAGTTTCCCTGTAATGATCCTCACCCATCTTTACAGAGCATGCTGAGAACTGTGGGTGAGAAGTGCTAACTGCCCTGGATTGAGCAGAACCTTGGTTTAGAAACTATGGAAAATCTGAATGTTAAGGAGGTAATAGTCTTATCTTCTACGGACATGGCAAAACCTAGGGTAAGAACAGCTGGCAGCTACATAGCTGAGTGTAACTGATGTGCTTTTGGTTTGGTAGTTTTGTCCTGGGACTGAACCATAGAGCTGAACCCCTGTCTTATGCAAAGATAACCAGTTAACTGAATTCAGCTCCAGCATATCTGGGCACTACTGTAGTTATTCTTTGTGTGGAACATTTATCAGGTTACATTTGGGGTAAGTCTGATATGTATCTTCAGAATTCTCAGGAGGTTTCCTGAAAGGAAGTGTAATCATTCTTTTTTTCAAATCTGAGTTTAGCTATATAGTCATTATCATCAGAGAACCCCTCTCCACGCCCCGCACACACACACTCACATGCACACACTAAATTAGACTTGCACACCTCTAACTTCCACTGAAGTAGGAAACATTATTTTCTGCTCTGCAAATGAGAAGCTGAAGCACAGTGAAACTGATGTAGCAGGTTCTGATTCTCAGCTTCACTGAATGCACTCTTCCTAAAACCTAACCTTGTCCTATGGCCTGAGTAATGAAAGTGCATTTATTCCTCACCTGATGAAGTTTGCCGAAGTTGCCTAGAATTCATCTGTGCATTAAATTTGTGCTGGGCAGAGCAGAGGTCCAGTAGATATTTACATGTCTTTGCTGTATCGGTAATGAAGGTGTGTTTTTTGCCACTGAAGCTGCTTTCAATCATGAATTTTTTTCTCTAAAGGGAGAAAAAAAGCACAGCTTGCTTCATATATTAGTCATTGCACTGAGGCACTGAAAGTTCATTTGTATAATCTTGTTGGTTTGTCCAGTTGTATTTATGCCTGACTGCATGCCTTTTGAGTGCATTAAATGACAATCATAAATTCAACAGTTGTTAGTAAGGTGTCTGTCATTGGGATCATGACTGCCCTATGTCGAAAGTCAAGAGCTTTGGGACATTGACTGCACTAGGAGCAGGTTCATAGAACCGGCAAGATTTGGCCCTACAGATGTTAAAATTATTAAACCAATATTTAATGTGAATATGAAAATATCTTCAAGAGACAGAAGGGCCATTTTGGGAGAGCAAACAGGCTGGGAAATGTGTCATGCAGGTTGACACCTACACTGTATGATGGAAGGTTGATATACATCTGATGGCAGAATACCATTTAGAAGGCATCACAATCTTATCACCAATACTGGTTTGTTAACAGATGTCAATATAGTAAGAGATGAGGATGGGAATAATAAGATCTGCAAAGAGGGACACGTGATCCCATGACCTTTTGTAGGAGGGAAAATGAAAGAAAAAGGAGACAGAAGTAAAGATGAGAGGGGAATGAATATGCCATAGGGAAGTTTGACATAGTCTCCGTAGTAGTCAACACCAGATTATTTAGTTTTATTGTAATTTGACTCCAGCCTTGGCAAAAAACGCCAGAACTAAACCTCGCTTAAGAACTGGGTATCTTGGAATCCACATCCAGATCCAGCCTTGATTTTAGTCTGTTTTCCAAAAGGACTTGCTTGTACAGAATGAGTCTAACCCTGGCTCTGAATGCAATAAATTTATCAAAGTGACAGGCAGAAGGGGAGTAACGTAGGAGAGTGGAGAAGAGATTCACTGGCTTCCAACTCACATGAGCTGAAATTCTTTCTGTTTCACGCCACTGGAATCTTAAACTGGCAATTCTTGTGTGATTTTTGACCTCATACACAATGATGCCTTTGGCACAGATTCCCAGGATGATGTCTCCTCCTGCTCCTTTCTTCTCTTGGGACACACGATAGAATAACACTCCATATTCAGGAAGTTGCTGAGTCACCTTGTAGAGAAAAAGTGCATTTGGCACGCATTAATCAAAAAGAGTCGTGAGGAGAAAAGGTAGGAGTAGATGGGAGGGGAAATGGTTTTGAGTGCATTTACTGAATGTTCTCTCACTGTCAAGAAACGTCCGGAGGCCCTTACCAAATTTGCATACCTACTGCCTGACAGAATCATGACCTTACTTTGGTATGTCACAGAGCCATTACTTGCATTCATTTTCCATGTGTAAAATTGAGATAACGCTTTCCCACACACTTCATTTCAAGAGGTAGGAGGAATATGTAGCTTCCAGCACAATAATCAGTACAACGGCACTGACGTACCCGGCATTACGGCTACTTGGCACTTGTGTGCATTTCCAAATAGAAATCCATGCAGGATTAATGTTGCTTGACTACTGTTAGACCTTGTTTCTTTCCATTTTCTTTTCGGTGTCTGTTTCCCTGAGCAAACCCAGAAACCACAAGGTACAGCAAATATGATGATCTTAGTAAAACTGCTAATACTTTGCTGCCAGAGCTACTCTGACATTGTTCCGGGCTTGTGTGGTTTCCTTTCTACAGTAGTGATGACCAACTGGAAGTCTTAACTGCAGTGACACCACAGCTCCCAGCCTGCAACAAACTCACTCAGGTACATACACCCATTCCTTCATGGGTATCATCTTTTAAAATCAGACATTATAGATTTCCATTGCCAAGAATCTTAAGTTATAGGGTTTGCTAAATTGTACCTCAAAGTGTCTCACCTAAATATAGTGGTGACTTTTGAGAGAATTTCACTGGCCCAGAATACCCTTCGGTGCCAGACTCTATAGTAATAGACCTTCAGTGTCACTTCTGGGTGAAAAGTTAAGTAGGATTATACTTCAAGGGACTGAGGAGACAGCTTTGGCCCCTGACATATTACTGTGCAGAGGATACTCTGAGGAACTCACCCAGAGGTTCTGGATGTTGTTGCTTGTCTTTCTACCTCCTGCACTTGGCCACAAAATGTTAAAATGTGACTCAGACCCTTTACAGAACTATGGCATATGAGGAGGGTTTTCCGTCTTCTTTTGTTATCTGCACATCAATATGAGTTTCTTCTAAAGCTTTTTTTTCTGGGAAGTTAATGCAGAATCCCCCAATGGCTTTTCAACCATGAATAGATATTTTCAGTGACAAAAATAAAACACTTTAAGAAGATCTGTTTTTCAGAAAGTATCCAGAGCATGAATGTTCAGGTCCTTAAAACTGGGGCACCCATAATCACTAGCTGAATCTGGGTTTTAATTTTTAATCCCTTTCATATTTGGAATTTGCATGTTCTTGCCATGGGGGCTATCTTGCTTATTTTGTATGATGTGTTGACTCCTTCTACAGACTTATTCATTGAAACAGATACTAACAAAGCTGCTTTTCTTCATTGGATTTGCCACGCATGATGGGACTGTCATTAAGGCTAAGCTTCAATCTATTCCATCAATTCCACTGACAGTGTTAAATGAGGAACAAACATAATTAAACAGCAACTGAACTAAAATGATGCTATAAATAAAAGCATGTGGCACTGCAGAAAAATGACTACTGGCATTTATACATTATCTGGTGCCTGATACTTTTCATTTGATGGAAAGCAGAGAAGTTTGAGGGAGAAGAAGAAATCGGGAGGGGTGGGGAGCAGAATTAAGTCCCACATCATCGTGACACCCCAGAGCCCTACAGAAATAGTCATGTGAGAAAATACTTCATATAACTCCCTCCTCACTTCCAGGGTTCACAGATATTTTTAAACAAATAATCACTACATGTTTAGGAAGTGTCTGAACAGCTGGTATAGTTTCAGAAGTCAAGGAACTGCTTATTCCCATATTCTATAATCATCTCTAATACATTCAGCAGGTGTATTTATAATCATCTGTAACCCAGACATGTCAGTAACATGCTGAAATTTGCCTCAACCCTTAGGATGTTGAAAATACCCTGAAATGTGCATTAACCCTTTATAAACTGTCAGTGAAAGGAAACCTACCATGTAAATGTGATGTTAGTTATAACGTGATATGTATGAAAGTATCTACGACAGAATGAAATTCTGAGATTTTTGTTGGCTATTCAAATTTGTTCACCTTCTCTAAAATCCACTGCATCCGGCAAGAAGAAAATAATAGGCAATGGTAAATAGAGAGTGGCTTTCTATCTCAGAATAAATAAATAATGTTTGGGCTATGGCAAGTTACCTTTAAAAATTCCTGTTCAGCTTCATCCTCAAATAGGGAACGATTCATACGATGTAATTTAGCAAGCTCTCGTTGTACATACGCCAGGGTCATTTTCTCTATTCGGCTTGCTGGAATGTAGTCTTCAACACGAAAATAGCTCTTTCCATGCATCTTTGGGAGGAAAAAAAAAAGAAAAAAAGAAAAAAAAAAAAACAAACAAGAGAGAGAGAGGAGCCTTTTGTTCTTTCTTGACTTTTCTTAATTGGTGCATTTCCAATTTCAGGGTGACCTGTACGCTTAAGTCCCCCTGTTGCCATTTCCTAAAAGAAAATGGGGAACAACAGGTGCTGTCCTGACAGCCAAATGTGCCTCCTACACCTGTGCTCGGCCAGGTGCTCAGAGCACGCCCTGCTTCTCTGTGCAGAGCGGGGAAAAGAGCTGGGCCTACAGGCGTGCCTGCGGCCCCGCACGTAGCGCTGTCGACAGGTACAGCTGCAGCAGTACAGCCTGCAGTGGGGCACCCAGTGCTGGGATGGATCTGGCCAGATGGATCAGACCACTCAGAGTTCAGTTAATACAGTTACACTGGTTTATATAATTGAGGGTATGGAAGGGAACAGAAATGGGTATTTTGCGTACGCTTCAAAACTAGGATAACCAGTTCAGATCATCAGTGACCTTCCTGTCTTTGCAGCTTGTGGATCTGAGCCTACACACAAAATAGCTGTGAATTCTGGAGTGTTTCTTTATTTTTCTCTTCCATGTTTTCTAATCTCTTTTTGCTCCTCTGCACATCCATGCCCCTCTCTCTGTTGAGAGAGACCTCTGAGAAATACTGTATTACTTATCCATACCTCAGAAGCATAATTGCCGAGCTCTGCCTGTAAAGCCAAAGCGCCAAGCTTCAGGGCAGTCTCATCATTGCAATATAGTCGCTCTTCCAAGATATCTTTACGAAGCTGCAGGTAAAACTGATGCCTTGTCAAGCCATGCCTGGAACACAAAAAGGTTTAGGAACACAGGAGGAGCCTTGAACAGCCACTTTAAGTGCTACTGGTTTTCCTGCAGTCAGCAGAACTATGCACTTACTGGATAACATTAAAATGGTTGTAAAGAGTGTGAAATTAATGATGGAAGTTTTCTTCTTGGGTTGGTCATTCCAGCCATCTGGGGCCACTTTGTAGAGTTTGGTCTCCTCATCCAAAAAGAAGAATTCTTTACCTGAAAGGAGAATTTTGGGTTCTGTGATAAATCTGGAGATACTTCAGTAGCTCAAAGTTCTGCTGTCTTCATTCAGTGCATCACTAGCAATAAAAAATAAAATGGATCACGGACATCAGTTGAGACTTATTTCTCTGTGCCGTGGCTTAATTTCTTACTTCTTTGATGGAGAACTTAGGATAATACAATGTGTAACTGAGGATTACAATTGTTAGATGCTTCATTGGTGTGGTCTCTGTGGAATCACTTAAGAATTTATGGGGCTGGAATTCTGCTCACCATTCAGGTTCTGCACCCCATTGTCATCCTCGTGCCCTACACACAAGGTATGATTCTTCCTCAGTTGTGCTTGCCATCAGAAATGGGCTAGGGAGATGTGGGTCTGGTAGATTAAATGGCTGAGTCTGTACTCCATTTTATATCTACGAAGGAAGACAGTCAGGCTTCCTTTGTACAGTGCTTCCTGGAATTTCTGCTGGAGCTACGTGGCTCTGTATTATTCCAGTGCAAGGCCGGGACAAAGCCTTTTCTGCATGGGAATATCATCAAGGAACAGTTTGGCTGTGCTGATGCACAGTCCTAGGGTAGACACGCTTCACATCAGTGCAGTACAGTTTAAACCAACGTACCTTACTTTTGCTTAAGCTTTGGACCTGCTTTTGTCTGAGGATCTTAGAGGATCTTTAATAGATTCATTAATAAAGTGACTGAGGTGCTGAGGGAGAGAACTGTTACTGTAGTTAGCTGTGTCTCATTACCTTTCAGGTAAGCCAAGCCAAAGTAGAAATGTTCCACCAAGTTTGCATATGCCACCACGGTGTTGAAAACATCTCTTGCCTTGGACTTGATGTCACATTGCACCTCAAGGCACTGCCCATTGAGTAGAATCACATTGAGATCCCTTTGGGACAAATAGGATTTCCCTTTTTTAGTCTAAGAACATATAACAGAGAGTGAAGAATGAGTGCCAAGTACAAGCAATGCAAGTTCCACAGCATTTTATTACTGAGACCCCTTAGTCTCCTGTCTCTACGTAACCTGATGGAATTGGTCACAACACTATGCTTCTCCCTGCCTCCCTTCTCATGAATTAATATCCCAAACATTTCTATTTTTTAAAAAACCCAGGGAGTCCCAACAGAACAGCTGAGTATACTCAGACTCTATAATCACCAGAGTTATTCTAGATTTGAAGGTAATTCCAGATTTTCTTTGCTATCATTTTTACTACTGTATTCTGTCAGCTTTTTACCTTATCTTAATGAAAGGTAGAGGATGTGCCTGTAAACTCGAGTCCAATACATTGGCACTAGATGTCACATTGCATATTTGCCGTATAATCTTCATCTCAGAAGTCTTGTGCTAAAGTGAGCATTCTTAGCTGAGAAGGATAAATTAAGCTATTTTCACACCAACAGAAATAAGTATGTGGCACTGAGAATTAGATGACCTCCTTTTAAGTCTCAATACCTCTGCAGGAACCCTAACTTGGCTTGGGAGGAGGACATGGTAAGAATACTGGGTTGGGACTCAGATGTGACTTACAAAGAGACCCAGCTAAAAAGGTCACTAGATTATTTCTGAATTCTTAATGTTCATACTTACCACAATTGATCCAGGCAGCTGTAAGGTCACTGGTGGTTCACTAGACAAAATAATAAATTCTGGACCTGAAAACTGTGAGGAGGCAATTTAGAAATTTAATAAATATCTCCTTAATATAATGAAGATCCCAAACATCAGTACCAATGAAACCTATTTCTGTTGATCTGTATGCTGTAGCTAATTGACTTCAGTGTCTAATAAGGTGCAAATGCTGATTGAAGACTTCTCTCTGGGGTTTCACCTGTGTGGACTTTCTGGGGTCTAATTAGGGGTAAGCTCATCCTGAAGCCTTTTCTTCTGTAAAAGGACTTAACCAAGATCCCTTGCCTTTGCAAGGCACCTATTTTCATGACACAGAAACTTAATTTCTTCTGAGACCTTTTCCCGTTTGATCCCCAAGTTACTATGAGGACGGTCACAGACATGTACACACATACATACACACCACTGTGATTTCATAAGCCTAGCTTCCATAGGGAACCAGACTAAAATGCAGAGCTGCTTTCTTCCCTGTAATGAAGTTTGACCTATATTTCTTCTTAGCAGACACTGTATTCTTTCTTTTTAACTTCAGCAAACTTTAACAGCACAAGATGCTTTTTTCTTGCTGAGCATCCATCTCGAGGAATTTTGCATATTGAGGTTTTTTCAGGCTCATCTATGCTTTTAGATCCTTGAAGCAGACAGAAATAACTAAATGTCTGCAAGTGGTAAGATGTGTATCCTTCCAACCATTCTCCATGACTTAGTACCTTGATCCATTTAGTTTGAGAAAATTTATAGTTTGTTTCATAATACTAGTATTGTCCTGCCAACAGACAATTGTATCACATACAAAGAGGGACTAGCACTTTGTTGTAACAGTTTCTGGACTCCTTCTGAGGAATTTAATTATCCCAGCAAAAAACATATTAACAAAATTTATAACTAAATTTATATATAAAAAGATAATTTCCCAAAGTATCTAACTGAAACTCTTGATCAAAGTTCTGCCACTGGTCAGTCTTGAGCTTGTGAACCGAGCACAGGTGAAGGGACTCACCAGCCTGAAACTTGTCCCTTCTACAACAGAAAACTCCATGGGCAGCATTGTGGAGTTTTCTGTGATTCAGTTATTTATGGATTTCTGTAATCCGGCTGCCAAAGAGACATTACCCTTCCCATTTAACACAGTCCTACAACAAATGAGCAACTAGAAATAGACCCTTAGGTGAACTAGTGGTTTGGCATGTTCACTGCCAGCCTATGCTTTCTGTCAAGGCATACACTGTAAGAAAAATTTAAGTCCTTTGAGCACTGTTGACCAGCAAGGGTTTGGGCTCACTGTCTCTGTAAATGTTTTTGCTTTCTGAAGCTGCTGTTAAAGTGGTTGATGAAAACAGTCCATATGGTGTTTGATGCTTGCAGAAATCACACATGTAGGTCAGAGAGGTTTTGATTATGAGTTTTTGCTTAGTCTTTATGAACAAGAGTTTTCACTACCTTCAGTTCTGAGTTATCAGAACTGGATCATGCCTAATTTGGAGTCTGTCAATTTAGAATACTCAACTGGATGAGAGGTTTCTCTTCAGTGATATTTACATTTTGAAATCAGCTTATATGTTTTTCATTAGTCACCTTTTCCTTCCTGTGGAACAAACATTTCTGTGATGCAGGAGCTGCTGTGTAGTCCTTTGTAGACACAGAGAAGGTGGAACCTAAACTGAGCAGGTTCTGTCTGCTGTTCTTCTGAGTTCCAACAGGGATTTCTTCTACAGCACTGACTGACCTTCAAAAGAAATGTCATGGTGAACAACATATATCGCATGCAATCAAAACAACACAGACTTGAGGACAAAGAGTGTAAGGTACATTGACTGGCAGAATATTATGAAATCCAGGGCAATGTCAGTTCCAAGTTGTTAAATATTTCTTTACAGAAAAAAGAAAAATAACTTACCATAGGTAATATTACCGATGCCCTTTGTAAATAAATCTAAACTATACTTTAATTCAGTAACAGTCGTCTTTTTCTTTTGGTGAGCCAGATCTAGCAGATTTAAGTCTGATGAAGCCAACAGGCAAAGAATTAGCCCCACGCCTTTCTAGAAATTCTACAGGATGAAGTCAATTCCTCATTTCTTATTTTCTGAAGCAAAAAAGCTTCAGAATACTATGACATTTGTTGTTACATTATTAAGAATTTTCCAGGAATGGGAACTAAATTATTTGAATACTAAATCATTAGAATAAATTAATGTCTTACGGAACTGAGGGAATTTTCAGTTTAATTAAGAGAGAGATGTGTGAAATCTCAGATCAGAAAGCTGTCTTTATACTATACTTTTAACCCAAAAGTAATAGTGTTTTCCATGTGAGCAGACACATGTATGCATAGAGTAAACTTATATATTCTTATCAGTGAGGAAAGAATGATTACGTGGTATTGAAGGAAAGGGTTTTTTGAAGTGGATTTTTGTTAATTACATTTTTAACAAATGCCGAAGTCACACAGAAGATTTTTTTATTATCCCAAAGTTTTATGCTTTTCTTTTGCATGTTGTAGAGTTGCTTCAGGGAACTATTCAGGGAGTTTCAGAAGGTTTTTAACGAAGTTACTGGAGTAGTTGCTGACCTGTTCTCCTTAGTATCCAGTGACAGAACATGTGGGAATGGTTCAAAGTTACACCAGGGGAGTTTCAGACTTGATATTAGGAAGCATTTCTTTACTGGGAGGGTGACCAAACACTGGAACAGGCTTCCTAGAGATGTGGTCAATGCCTCAAGCCTGTCAGTGTTTAAAAGGCAGGTCTCTTCCAACTGAACTATTCTGTTCTGTGCTATGCTATGCTAGTTTGCATTCCTCTGTCTATAAAGATATCTAGATATTTTTCTTTCTATCAACATAGAGATCAACATAAAGATCAACATTTAACTAAGAAACATGCCTAAAAATGACCTGACATGACTTTTGTGGGTATAAAAATCCTATTAGCTCAAAACCCAAGATGCTGTATTAAGAAGACTTTTTTTTTTTCCTGTGGAAAGAACTTCCTGTTGTTAGTCCTGCAAGGTAAGAGATGCCAGACTTGACAGCTGTGTCTTCTTTATATATAGGCCATAGCCCTGCATATACTTACAAGCTTAATTTTATGAGATGTATATTATGTGAGTTGGACTGCTTACAGAAGTGAGCGTGATGATACTAGTAAGCTTTATAGATAGTAAATGCATCACTAGGTTTTGTGTTGATTGTCCTCTTGTATGGGAAATCAGTGGTTTACAGACTAATTATTTCAACTTCACTGTTGTCATGGTTCTTACAATACTATGATGACCTTGGTAGAAATTCAACTGCAGATGCTTGCAGCCAAAAGTCCCTGAAGTTCTATGGGAAAGAGCTTGCTGGAAATTTGGAGGAGAGTTCATCTTTCAGCAGAGGAGTGGAACATTTTCTTGGCAGCATGATTTTAGATCAAGGATATCAGGATGATACCCAGGTTGGTAGTCAGAGGCATGGCAATTGCTCCAAAATATTGACTAAATAAATATTCTGTTACTGATATCATTTCCAGGTGTGTGATGCATATATAGAGGTTTGTATATACACACAGATATGTATGTGTGTGTGTAGTTAGACAGGTAGACAGAGAGTTCTTTCTTTACAAAAGCTGCCACTATCCCACAACCTGCTTGTAGTTTTTGTTCTTATTGTATGTTTAGAGGTGCACTGGGGTATCTTACATCGCTCAGATTATCATGGCTGATTTATCAGGAAATTCAAACTGTTTACTTGGGATACATTTAATTGGGAGTTGATCTAAATGGAGTATTTCCTGTGGGCCTGAATTACTCATGTCATGGTTAAAAGAAGAAACTCCTGTTTAATTGGGTCAGGATTTCAATTTAAATGGAATGTCTGTAGGGATTACATGGTGCTTAACCATGGGTTTCTGGTCTTTGTGGTGCCTAGAGGTTAACAGTACTTACATCTCCTCTTCATTTGGAAACAGCCATAATTACAGCTGCACTATGCTAACACCTAGTGTAGAAAAATCTTGTTTGGCAGCAGTGGTGTTTCCCTGGCTTTTGAAAAGGAGTTAGTATCGGTTGTACAATTCTCAGCTTTCCTTGTCTATGTACAGGGCTGCTGTAGATGCCATGGCTGAAATGAGGCTAATCCTCATGACAGAGCAGAGGTCTTTACTGCTTGTGTCCCTGGGTTACCTATAACTCTTTAGTAAAGTGGTGGCACAGGGCTGGATATGGTTGACACAAGTGAGACAAATCAATCTAAGAACTGAGATGGAAATGCAAATAATCCACTAAAAATGATGGATCATATACATGGTCTGTCATAAACACTCCAGAACACATCAAGCCTCTGCTAATGTGACAGCAAGGCAAGACCAGATCCAAAATCTGAATGTAGACAATTACAGACTCTGCAGAATGCCTTGCCAGTGAAAGCAATGACTGGTCATGCCTTTTCAACGGGTTTTTCCCTTCCACACTCTCTGTGAAGCTTCTTCCCAGTTGTTTCAGCCACAGTGAGCTATTGTTGTTACCTGTCTGATTGTGGGACAGCTGTTCTGGGAGGCCAGTGACAACTGGCAGGACACAGTGGTAAAGAGTAAAGGTGGAAAACTTCAATGTGCTTGTTTTGTATGGATTGTTTAGGGCCCAAGCTCCTTCTCACTAGAGCATTTGGACTGTTTTGCCTGGAGCCAAACCAAGTCTAGGTGCACTTTAATTCTACATAAACAGTATCTATTATCAAAACTGCTTCAGATGGTGATCCAGGGATTTTCTGATAATGACATTGCCACATTGGTTGTCTGCTTCACTTGGTGATAAAACAGCTTCCATCTTTTAGGAATATAGGTTTTGATTACCTGTTTATGAAGAGCTTGTAGCTACTTTGTGTCCTTGACCCACTAAGGGTGGGGTCCCATGACCTGTGCGTCTGTGGAACTCTCCCTGAAATGAATAAAGCAAGTTTCACAACTGAAGCAATTGTAGCAGCACTCAGCATCAGATCTTGGCACAATTACAAGAAGGAGGAAGTTTAGACTGGTTTACTTCCTCTCTTGTGTTCTTGCTTGGCCATGATAAATGGCTATTTGATAAGGCTAAGTGAATACTACACCAGCAGTATTCCCATTTCTGTAGTTATTGTTAATTCCTCTTCATAACCCTTCATGTGAATGTAATTTAGAAAATAACTGTGTAGGTACAATGGCTGTTATTTCCATATGTATGGGGGTAATTTATGAAACAGTTTTTGCTCTTCAAAAATTACTGCTAGTATTCTTTGTTATTCTATTTCCAGGCATAAAATCAGGGTGAAAAATCCATGAAACTTCTCTGGCTTAATCAGAGTAGGATATAAAATCACTGAAATGAAAACTGTTTGTAAATATTCCATTGGTTATTTGCTACGTTAAGTATATCGTGAAAGTTTTTACATCATAAAAATCTGGTGGGAGTATAGGAAGGTTTAAGAGTCATTAGAAGATAAGATTTGCATAATTTTTCACCTTCAGTCATCTTGCCTGCTACAGAAGGGCTAGGCATTGCTTTGTCCGAATACATGAAGGCTGAAATTTAGAGGTAGAACCAGAAAGGGTTATGCAAGTGATAGTTCCATGAGCATTTCTTCTAGCAGCAGAAATGTTTTAAATCCTTTAGGGAAGGTTGGCAATCTTAATTTTTTCTTCACTTGGATCATTTCTTTTATTTTATCTGAAGAATTGCATATCGAACTATTACATAGGCAGAATGATAGAGGTGATGAGTGATGTGGAAGTAATCATTTAGGTCAGATTTTTGTCCAGATAAAATATCCATGAACTACACTCTGAGACCTCACTCTGAATTCTAACATGAAAACATGACATTGGATTCTAGTGTACGAACCACAAATTGCAATTTTAAAACGAGAAAATCTACAGTCACGTTGCTAAAATATACATAAACATGTTTTTTCAAGCTGCAGATGGTAGTGACAAAATGTGAGATTTGAGATAAGCCAAATACTCAGGGCTAGTTACCAAAGTTAGGATTCAGTCCTGTGTTCTGAAACTACATGCTTTTTAATGAGAAAGCCTTGCAAAATTCTCTGCTTACACTATAGGTTTCACATAATTGTATAAATGTACTTTGACAAGCACATACAGTTTTCTGTCTCAGCTGTTATGTCAGTGGGACAAGTTGGCTAGTGTCAGTGGCCAGACTGCCATGCTTTGATCATAAATCCAACACAAATCCTGATGTTTAAGTAACATGTGGCCCTGAAATAATTTGTTCCTGTAGATGATTAACTTATTATATGTTAAATGAGCTTCTAAAATGGAGTCTGGATAGAGATATTGATCTCCCTCAATAATGGTACTCTACTAGATGGTAATAATTCTTTTCAGAGAAGAATGCATTTTTCTAATACATTTTCTCATGAAAGAATGTCTGCGGCAAACAAGCTCTCACATTCTGTGTTTTCTGTATTTTTAGAGTTTTGTCTTACAAAATCTGAGTATGAACAGCTACTGATGTTTCAGTGGAGACCTCTGCGACACGCAGAAAGCACCGGAATGAGCCTTTGTCATGTTTACGATCAAAATTTTTTTAGAAAGGACTTACAAAACAAGCTCCCGAGTTTACATTCACTATGTGCCACTAGGTATGTGACTAACACGTATGCATCACATAGGGAGAAGCTGCAATCTCAAGTTTTTATTGTTGCTGATATTGATTGCAATTCTGGAGCTTCAGAAAAGCAGTGCCTTTCAGGAGGAGAGTATCAACAGCAGTTGCATGAGTAACCTCACCTTCCTCATCCTTGGGGCTGAGAGGCTATTACCTGGGGTTTTTCTTCCCAGGATATATTCACTTTCTGTGAATTATCTCCTGACAGACTTATGATAATGCAGTGTGCACGCAGTTTTTTTGCCATTTTTCCTAGGGAAATTAGTCCCTTGAGGTCATGCTCTATACCTTTCATTTTTGCCTAGTAAATTTTAAACCTTTTGAATTTGGAAGAGTGTGGTTAATAAGTTCCTACAAATTTCATGGCAATCAGCATCTGGATATCATAAACCCAAATTAATGCTCCCCAGTGAGGAAAAGCAAGGACTACTCAGCAGTTTTCTGTTATTTATGGCATCGGTGAACTAACCAGTCAGTGCATACCTTGTTGCATCATAACTGATGTAGTGGATGCTAGAGTTATTGCCTTAGGGAAGAAAATTCTGGGATAAAAAAATCACGCATGCTCACAGAGCACATTTGAATCCATGCCACAGGAGGACCCTGTACTTAATTTCTCATGGAGGCTCATAGAGGGAGGAAGTAAACTTCAAAGTACAGAGTAAACTTCCACCTCTGGATCTGGAAGCTCAGGAGAAGTGCCCCAGGCAGGATGGAAATAAAGCCTGAAAGCAGATGGGAGGGTGGGTAACTGTGGAATGGAGAATAGAAATGGGCAGGAGTCTGAGAATGGGGAACTGGCATGGTAAGCTTGGGTTTTTTAGGAGACGGTGATGACATTTGGCAACAGAAAACTTTTGCTTTTGGGCAGTGTGAACATCCTGTCTAGGTGTCTGTAGGTCAGATTCCAATTTAAACATGAAGATACATGTGCACAGCTTCCTGCTGAATTCCCTTCTTTTCTTCATAGTATCCCCTTACACTGTGATTTAAGTGGCTTGGGAAGGACCCTGACTGATGTCTACCACAGTGTCTTCAGTGAATGGATCTTCTCCCAAACAGTTTCTTTCATGCTGTTCCCACCATAAAAGGATTGAAAGTGGAGCTAAAATTTCAACTCTAATATCTCTGGACAAAGTAAATCAGAAGAGCAGCATTGCAACCTGACATTTAGCACAATGAAAACAACACGCTGAGCAGGAAATACACAATGGCTTTAGGACAAAAATGCGAAGAAAACAAAGGGTTGTTTCATTGTTTTTTTCCTTTTAGATTTCAGAATTAGTCCCTTTGTTTTTCAAATGGGCTTGAAGAAACATTAATCCCCACCATTCAAGTCTCACATATTGTTCATAGATTCAACTGATCTCAGTGCTGCCATCTTGACATTGCCCATCATATGCATTTGTGAGATAGCTCCACCATTTCTCATGTGTTTCATGACCTCCTGTGCCAGAAACATGCTTTCAGGCTTTGTCTGTGATCTGCTGAACACCTTCACCTGGCAAAGGGGGCATAAAGCAAGAAAAAGGTGATGGTGCTGCATGGTAACCAGGAAACATATAGCTTTACAGTAGGACACAAATGAAAAGGAATCCAGTATAAAAGGATCTTTCTTCTCTGCAGTTTAGCACAAATATACCTCCCTAGTCACATAATCACCAGTGCATGGGAGCAGCTATCACCTGACCGTACATGTGTAGTGTCATATGTCAGGGGACAAAAGAAGTGAGTACATAAATCATAAACATATCATTCAGGAAAATCTTACCTCTTCTGTGTCCTCGGTTAGACAGTATCAAAGACGTACTTTCAGAAATACTATTAGAGTCACTGTAGTCTACAGAGAGTTGTCTGTAATCTTCTGTTGACCAGCTATAATTCATTAATCTGGACCCTTTGTCTGGAAACAGAAAGGAAGTATGGTGAATCACATGCTTTAATTATAAATCGTTGTCTCTGCATGATGACGTAAATAACATTTGGCTTGACTAATTTTTATACAGTCCATGTCTGTCTGTCTTCTAACCCTGACTTCAATTCTTTAAGGATCAAGGAAAGCTTGGTAACTTCATTCTATTACTTTCATAATCTTATTCTGACACAAAACAGTTGTCATAGTTCTCCTCATCCATTCCAAATAAAACCATTCTAATATATTAATTCTATTTTGCATGTTTAACTGTAAGGTTGCAAAGTGCAGATAACCTGCAAAGTTCTCCTTCCTTGTATTCTGAAGCCCCAAACCTTCATCTATAAAGTATTCTTTCTGTGTGCTGGATGGACAGTGCCCAGACACAATCCACTACCAGAGTCAGCTGCAGAAATTCCATTAAGGGGTCATCCTAAGTCATTAATAAGTACATATTTCTGTTGCACCCTAACTTTACTTTGATTGCACTGTCTCTTGTCCCTTTCCAGAATCTCTGAAGGTGATCATTTTTAATTTAAAAAAAAAGAATGAAATCGAATGCTGCCTTGAAAAGTGAAGCTTACATGTTCTCAATGGAATCAATATCCTGATTCATTGAAGTCCTTAAGCTAGTGTAAACCATGTGACCAAAATCCCTAGAAAACACAGAGATCACCACAGATACATAGTCACTAGAACCAGAAGCAGGAAAATAGCAGGAATTTGTGGCTAATAGGGGGCTGAAGATGGGATCATCCCTTTCAGCAGCAGCAGAGTTTTCACCAGCTTATGCAAGTGTGAATCTGTACGCTTAGCTTCTGAATGAGTGAGCCAATATGATTTGACAGCTGGTTTGTCTGTGTTTTGTCTATATTTGTCTTCTGATTTCCAGAAGAATCTCCTTTTCTTATGACCAATAATACCTAATAGAAATGTTACACAGGTATTTAAGCGTGTGTTTAATTCTAGCTGAGGTTAATGGGATGTATATGTAATTTGCTGAATAGGAATTGGATTGTTCATATACCTAGTGTTGAGCATACCCAAAAAAAACCTGTATAGCTTGAGCCAACCTTCCCCTTGCCCCAAAATCAGAGATTTCTGTTGAAGTGAACAGTACAATATGAAGACTAGAAAAAACTATCTGAACCTGAAGTCCACATTTAGTTACAGTTAGAGGATTACTCTGAGAGATAATAAAATCTTGATCTTAGTCAAATGAAATGTGAAATTACTATCTGCTGGTTTATTTTTACAGTGAGCAGAATTTGGCCTTGTGTCTTGAAATCACTCCACCAATCCATGTGTGAATTTATAAAACATCTCTTGAATAGAAAAATGGAACTAAAATAAAAAAGAAACCACAAATTTTTGCTTGAGTACTCAAATATGAAGGATGAATCCTGTTAATGGCAACAGGATAACTTCACAGAATCCCACTCTTTGCCTTCGAAAATACACTGGAGTATACAAAGTACAAAAGCAGTTTTGGAAATAGTTTTGATTTATATGCACAGGTTTTATGCAAAGTGCTTTAAGAGTCAAATCTGTGCAAGCTGATTTGTTATCATTGCTTCACAGCCCTCAGACTACTGTCCTTTGAGGAAATAAGGAACAGAAACCCTGCCGTCTTGCCTTAGTGTCTTTCCATTAATAAGTCATTTATATGTAAAGCAATAAATATCGTATCCGACACCACATGTAATCACTACAGCGTGAAATTAAACAATTCATCTAGCTTAGGAAAGACTCAGAGAAGGCTGGCTGTATCCTTATTAGACAGTTCAGATTATAAATCTTTCTTTACCTTGGTGAAAATTCATCTGGGAGGACAGTGGTGAGGTGTCCGATATTTTCTCATGCAGTCTTTTCCTTATCACATGACTTCTGTTAAGCTGAGAGGCTGTGTTGTCTTCGGTGGCCACCCGCTCTACCTAGAAGACAGTAGTACTGCAAGTCAATGTCATATGATATGTGGACTTTGGACTCTCATGCTGAAGTGATCCTTGCCCTCTGCTTGTCAGAGGCTGCCTATTTGCTTGGTATAAGCAACTTCATCTTCTCAGATTAACACAAAGCAGGATTGAGTTTTGATGGCATCATGCTCTCATACTACCTGTTTTAGAGAGGATACCCTCTGTTACAGTGGGAGGTAGAATAATAGAGAGTGCAAGGGAAAAGGTCATCTCAGAATTTTAATGAATACTGGTTGAAAGCAGAAAAAAAGATATTTGCAGCTTGTCAACAAAAATGTTTGTTGATATTTCAAATCTTGAAAAAGACTCAGGTGCTTACTTATTAAAGACTTCACGTGGTCAGGCTTGATTGCATGGCGAATGTTCAGCTCCACTCAAGGATGGTAAATGAAATTCTCAATATGATGTAAATGTGATTTTTTTTTGATTTCACACAGAAAGTCTGAGACCAGAGTGGCAATGGGGAAATCTTCTCTCTTGTGTAAAGTCCATTCCTTTGGATAATATGAAGTCTCTGTAAAGGTTATGATTGCTTCAGTATTAACCAAAGCAATGAAGATACTGTAAGTGCAAAAGCTGGATTTGTATAATTTCCCAGGAGTGTAAGAGTGGTGAGAGAGATGGCTTCATTCCCTCATTTGCTTGTACACATGCCCACTCAATTTCCTGCTTAGAAGTCTAGAACCAAATCTCACTTCTTTAATTCATACAAGCATTAATTTCAAGCAATTGCTCACCTGTATCCCATGTCGCTGCTCACCTCTCTCACTAAAGAAAAGGAGATGGTTAGAGTATGACAGTAGTACCTACCTCACTGACACTTCCCACAGCAAGCTGGACCATTTTCTTTATGTAACCATTCGCTGGTAAGGCAGCAGATTCCTTCTGATGTGCCTCACATGCTTCCAGAATTGATTCAGGAGAAAGTCTTTTATGTGGCAGATCTTCACATAGTGTCAGCAAGAGCGTGTGTAGCTGGTCACTCAGCTGGAGGGACTGAGTCAAAACAGAGGTGCTGTTAAATGGTATCTCCCAGTGATCTGAAATCCTGTGTAAACTGGGACAAGGACTTTCTGTAAGCCTTTCACCCTGAGTTAGAAATGGGCACTTTCCATTTCCATCTAAAGGCATGAATTCCTTTAGGCTTTGGGAAAATTCCAGACAGGCAGCATAACAGCACTAAATGGAGCCTCTAATGGATAGATTCTTCCAGGATAGCCTTGGAAGAAACTGGCATCTACAAGGAGGGTCAGCAGCAGCCTGTATAGGGACTTCTTGGTGCCAGACAACAGTTCAGTCTGCTCCACAGCTTTGCTAATTAGACTGTGAATCTTAAAGATTCATGCAAGTAAGATATGTGGCAGCATTAGCTTCAAAAAGGTGAAGGGTTGTACCACCCAAAACTGTTGCTATATAGACCGAATACTTAAATTTTAGAGTCATTTAGCTTATAGTGCCTTCTCTCTTAGACCATGTATACCCATGAGAGGGAGGTTAAACCTACTAAAAGCTTGTGCTGTCCAAATCAAAACCATGCAATCAAAGGCATGGATATAGAAACTAAGCAAAATGTGTGCTATAAATCTTTGAAAGGATTCTGAGTAAGCAAGAAATGCAAAATTTCAACTAGCAGAGATGGTGGTAGAATTTATGCAGAAATAAGGAGAGTTATTTATTTTTATTCTAGCATCCCATGCTTTGAAAAAGCACATAAATGTACAGAGCACCACAGTCATGCCAACATGATGTTTTTCTTTTGGCCCTTCCTGTCACGGAAAAGACCTTTAAGATCATCGAGTCCAACCGTAAACCTAACTCTGCCAAGTCCATCTTTAAACCATGTCCCTAAGTGCCACATCTACACATCTGTGAAATACCTCCAGGGATCGTGACTCAACCACTTCACTGGGCAGCCTGTTCCTTATTACAGTCTTGGAATAAATAATCTTCACTCTTAAAAGCAAGGTACAATTCAACTTAATGGGAACAATTCTGGTTTTTGAAGAAAAAGGAAAACAAAAAGGAAAGTAAAGATGAGGCCTAACTAAATTCCTGATTTAGATTTTTGGTGAAGACTGGACCTTGACACAAGCTTTCCAATTCTTTCTAGTGGTCCAGAACATAAAGCCCCTCCTATTGAGACTTCAGATTATGCCTCTCAATCTTTGAAACTACTAATATAAGATGGAATAAAAGAAAACAAAAATGTTTGTGTTACTGGCCTGGTTTGGAGGAACCTGGTAGTCTACTGACCAATAGAGGGTCATTCCTAAGGAATACACCAACATCTGTCAAAACAGAAAGGCAAACCCTTTATGAAGTCAACATTAAATACAGAAAAGCCTTGTACTAGAGAGACCATTTTTTGGTATCTTTGTCACAAAATGGCAGAAGCCAGACAGCTAATTTTTTAAATAACTAGAGGAAGACTAGAGGAAACATACATGAAAGTACAATACTGACTCTTGTCTTATGGACTTATAGATAGCATGCACTAAGTACTGTTCAGCTCGAGGAGCTGAGCCAGGCTGCCTTCTATCCAATCATGCCATAAGTAGGAAAAGAAATTTGAACTCCTTCCTTTAGTTTTGAAGCTCTCCCATTGGTGATTAAAGCTCTCTCCTACCTGTGGGACTGACTGACAGTCATGTCCAGGAAGAGGATTACTGGAGTAAGGGCCAACTATTCCCAAGCTTTATGTTTCTGCATAGCATCTAAGTGATCAGTTATGTAGGAGTCTGAAAATACTGTGTTCTGCCTGAGGGAATTATGCACTGATGGTATTTAAACTTCTAGGTACCTGAGTGTTGTATCATACTGTCTTGCCAGGGAGAAGAAAAGTGAATTGTTAACAAAGCTGAACGTATTTCTGACTTCCTGGGAGTACTTCCACCCTCTGATTGTATAGATACTACAGTCCTGCTACTTCTGGGATTACAGTTACCATAGCTGGTCAAACATCATGCTTATAGAAATATTCTTCCTTTCCATGGGCCTTTACAAATACTACTTTTCTGCAGACTTTGAGGACTGATGTTCAAAATTGATTTTGAAGTTGACATGCATGCTAATCTAATGGTGAGCTGCAAGATACATGTAAATATTTCTAACTGTAGCCTAATTTGCTTAGTGTTATTAGAAATAGAGTTTGACAGTAGATATGCTGCATTAAAACCCACAATCTTGTCTTCATGAGGTACTCTCAAGTTTTATTTTGTAATATACCTCACCTTTGTTAGTCCAATGCGCTGGTTTTTACTTTGTCTGTGGAGCAATTCCGGTGCACTGAAAGGGACAGCTTCTGTCTGAGATGCATTGTTTTGGAAGGACAAATTTCCTTCAGCAGACAGTAGTACTGACCATGGACAAATCACACAGATGGCAGGGTCTGAAAAATGTTGAGGAAGATAATGGAGTTCTTAGCGCTGAATTCACTGCACTCAGAAAATCATATTGCT
Source organism: Phaethon lepturus (assembly GCF_000687285.1). Taxonomy (NCBI): domain Eukaryota; kingdom Metazoa; phylum Chordata; class Aves; order Phaethontiformes; family Phaethontidae; genus Phaethon; species Phaethon lepturus. Next base: position 24,666 of record NW_010555426.1, on the reverse strand, counting down.
GGTGTCTCACCTGCATAGCCAAACCCATCACTGAGGTTTCCTGGAGATGTTCACAGAAGTCGTGCACGTTAGGTGTGTTCACTTATGCCTGGCTGATTTTGTGAGCTGGAATTCAGTGGTGGTTAAAGTTTTGATTTCTCTCTCACATCATTTCAGACATATAAACAATATATTGATTTCAATGGATTTCTGAAGGCTAAGGAAAGGCAGAATTACCTCCCATGTGCAGATTGTGGAGATCTTGATGTTTTCGGTAGATCTTTTTATGCAAAGCACAAGAGAATATCAGAAGAGTAGAACACTCCTTCCAATAAAGCATGAATACTTTGAAGCTGGCATTTGCAAAAGGCTTCAAGTTAGAAGTTAGCTTTCATTAAGTTGCGTGATCATGGTACAAATCTCTTCCCTGTGGTGATATTTTTTTGTTCTGTATGCTGCTTATAGTTAGTCAGCTCTGCATTTTAGTAACCTTTATTTCAGTATATTGTGTCTAGCAAAGCCATGTTATTTTGCCAGAAAGTCAGTGTCAGGAGTCAGTATCTTTTTATTTCCATTGTACAGGTGATGAAACTGATGCAGAGCCCAGCTTTGATGACTACACCGCGTCAGTCAACAGAAGCTGAGGTAGCAGTAGAAACAAATTCCCAAGTCCCAGTGCTACAAACTACTAAGCTTTTCTTTAAGTGGAAACATAATTTCCAACTAACCTGAACTTTGGGAGGTTTTTTTACCAGAATGCAAATATGAAAACTCTCCAAATGAAAACTTAGACTAGATTCTACCAGTAATGTGAACAGCCATGATATTTTAGCATTATTCACATTCAGTCACTCATTCATTGCATGTCAGTTCTATTAAAAGAGAGGGGATACTTCAAACAAAAGTGGTTTTAAATTATAAATGTAGACTTCTAAAGCTGACACTAATAGGCCTTAATGGCCCTGACCAGCCTCACTTGGGACCTACCTCCATCCTCTGCCCATAGTCCCAGGCTCCAGTTAAGCTCAGCCTGGGGCCTTAAGTCCCTGCCTGAGGTATGGTGTAGTAGTACCTGTCTCCAGCTCAGCCACGGCCATGCCTTGCCTGACTGTGGACCTCATTGATCCTGACCCACAGACTGACTTCCCAGCCTGACCTCAGATTTGCCTTGTCACTGTGGACTTGCCTGGTGCTATGTGACCCTGGTTGCCCACACCAGACCTGGTCCCGACTCAGCTTCCCAGCTTGATCTCGGATCTGCTTTGTCACCACAAACTCATGTGGTGATCTGGATTCTCCAGTGGTCAACCCCAGACCTGCCCCGCTTGGCCTATTTGGGTACTGTGGGGTAAGGGCCTGGCTGGCAGCCCCTGCCCTGCCACGCTTGTAAACAGTGCTTGGGTCTGGGCTCCCTGTCCCTTAGGGAACAGCTTGCCCTTTCTGTTCCCTGAAAAAATCTAGGTGTCTCGGCAATGCACTGGATTCTTCTTGTAAATGGCTGAGTACTCTTTAAAAATATCACTGCAGAGATCCACTGATGTTGGTCCCAGTGGTCTGAAGCAAGAGTGGAAGCATGAGGATGTGCAGTCTTTTGCAAACACTCCGCACTTGCATAAATATCTTAAATGAATTTGACCAAACATATCCAAGGGATTTGGTTAAAATATTCATTAAAAAAGCGTGATAAAAAGCATCTAAGTTCAATCTGCTTACTTTAGAAAGAGGAAAAGCTGCACTAACTATGGCAATATTTAGATATAGGGTCCCTGGAAATATAGGTAATTTTTAAAAAATATGTTGGCTGTTGAACCACTCTCTTCAGTCTAGACTGTGAGAACAGAGACCATTCAGATCTGTAGGAAAAGAGTTCAGAAATATGCCCTAAATGCTTTGGTATTTTTGCTTTTAAAAATTATATATTAAAAAATATCTACTTAGTTCTTCTGCATGGTGACCTTTACATCAGGAAAATGGATGGTAAAAATGGGTAAAATGTTAATCTGGGAACTCGTATACACCTAGGAGGTTTGTATAGCCAGAGGACCCAGAGATTCAAGACTTACGGACCACTGGTATTTGCAACAGTTGTGGCATTTACTTCTAGCCTTCTCTTTTGCTCCTTCCCCATTTTCTGTAGTGTTATATGCAAATACAGTTAGCACATGCTGGGAAATGTGTCTATTTTAGAAACAGGTAGCCTGCTTGTACTTTAGCCTCGATGAAGATTACTTGGCCTTCTGTAACGTTGGCCAGCCAACGTGTCAGCCTACCTGCCTAACCAGTCAGTGCCCAAACACATTGGAAATATTGCTATAGCAAGTGGTGATGACCATTATCAGGTCTAGCGGGATTTATTACATCAAGCACAGTGCAGCACAAATGCAGCAGTACTAGCCCTGAGAAGAGGCTGATTCCAGAAGCAATATAGCTGTAAGTAGGAGACGTAGAGCCAGAGATATGCCTTGGTAAACTGGGATGATCCTATGCAGAGGCAGTTCACCTTTGCTGCCCTCCAGGAAACTGGAGCACTGGGGATTCAGCTTCAGGATGAATCCATCTTGGCATAATTTCTGGACTTGAGCTCTCTAAAGACAGGTTTGAGCAGCCTTGCACTTGACCTGTAGACCAGCTTGGTTCTACATCCCTGCTTCCTCTTGTTTTACTCTTCATCTTCTGATCATAATATCCTAAATTTATCTGGTGCAGCATAGGGAACATAGTCTGATTATCTCAATTCAATAGACATCTAACAAGTAGTCTTTTTTTCTTTTTAAACAAGAGATCAGGAGAGCATATTGTCAGCTTAGTGTCTGGCACCGAGTTAATTAGCTATGATGGACCTGAGCTGAATCTATCCAGGTGGGTATATCTGGGCTGCACTCCTTTGCACATTTCTGGTGCCTGTCTTGTCTGGGCTGTTCTATCCTCTTGTTACACTAGATAACAGAGAACTAATGGTATAGTTAACCTGCTGTAGTGTTCCAGTCCATTAAAAACTAGTTGGTAATAAAAGTTCACCCCTCTAGCTATAGCAGAAGTTACACATCATTTGTTTTCAGTATTTTGTATTCTGACTCTACATGCTCATGAGGTAAGAAGACATCTTGTCTCATCTCCCCTCAAAAGGAATATCTGTTGTCATAAACAGTTCTCAAAATGTGACAGGTTACTCAGCTGTACTTTCTTGTACAGCTGGCCTGCTTGGCAAGCATCCATGATGATGACTTGCCTAGTGCCTAGTCATTATGATAAGTCACATTATTATCATCAAGGATAAAAATCTCTTACTAGCTGGATGAGGAGCCATGTGCATTTGCCTGTACCCCTCTATCAGTAGGGGAATGACATGATCCTGGCTGGCACTGCACTCTCTGTGTGTGTATGTTATTCGGACTTTACGAAGGACTCTTCTGTCCCATTCCACTGTGTGTAGTTGTACTTAGATGAATTAATATCTGATGTGTAATTTGGGGAAAAAAAAACAACTGTGTGAAGATCTCTTATGTAGGCAGAGCAGTCTGCACAAAATCCCAGCAGCACTGAAAGTTTTCTCATTTTTATTAGCAATATGCTATTATTACCATTAATGCTTTTTATCTCAAAAAAAACCCCAAACCTTCAAAAGAGCTAAAATAACTCAAGAATGAATTTCCAACGGTAAGAACTATAAGAAGATACTTTTCACCTCACCTTTGTGAAGGTCCTCCAGAAGCTGCACTGTGGCCACGTACAAAAGTGCCCATATTTCTTCTTCCTCCAAAGGGCTTCCTTTTGCCCACAGGACCTCGGCCAGTGTCACACAGGAACTGCTCATGCCTGCTGCAATAGAAACCACGTTTTGGACACACTGAAGTAGACTGAATTGCTCAAAGCAAACTATATTGTTTACGATTGTACCCTTCTCTCACAGTAAGAAATATTTTGTGAACCACCCTGCTTCTTTGTTCACAAAAAGTAGATATCATTCATCCCTATCTTAATCTGAGTAGGAGTAAATAAAGGGGGCTGAACTAAGTGACCTCCTGTAATCTTTTTCAGCCCTTTTACTCATAATTTGAAACCAATCACAAGACTCTGTGGGGCAAATAGTTTTTACTCAGGAGTTCCTTCATGAGTATGTGCTGTTCAGACTTTGTGAGTGGTTATTTGAATAGTAGGGCATTGATAATTGCTTCGTAATTGGATGCTCTCATCTATAAAAACATGACAGAGTTAATCTAAGAGGAAAAGAATATCAAAGCAAAAGAGATGCACTGTAACATGACAGGTTTATAAACACAGTCCAACAGAGCAACTGAGTTTCATTCATTGCTCAGCAGATTTATCAGTAAAAGCTTGTAGACTCTTACTGAATTCATTGATGAGAGATTTTCTCAGTCAGATACCCGAGACTTAGAACTTGCAGTTCGTCCATACCGATATACATGTAAACTTGCTTTGTTTCACTAAACTGAATTAAAAGATGATTCCCTCTGTGAGCTGCTGAATAGAAATTTAGTGGCTCCCAGCACGCTGTCCTATCTGACAGGTACGTAAGACCCGGCATACTGCAGAAGAATGTTGGTCCACATGCTCTCCCAGTTTTGTCTCAGCTGCAATGCAGCATCAAATCATTTAGAGAAAGGCATCCTGTAGAAAATAATAATTTAGTGTCTTACGTATTGGAGAAATTTTTTTCCTAATCCCAGCCAACTAGAAACTGACTTGTGACTTGAAGTATCAAGGCTTCTTTTCCTCTGAATGTTTTATCATACTAAATATTGTCAAAGAAGGTTTTGTTCTTCATAAGTGGGTCTGATTTTCCATTTCACCAGTTTTACGTTTCTGTAATTTACTAATTTAGGTACAGCTACTCTAGGTCTACCAACCTGTAAGGAAAACTGAATCCAAGCTTAAAATTTGCTAAACATTGAACGTAATTTACACTTTTGCTGTTACTGTCCTGTAACAGCGAGCTCCACAGGTTCATTGTATGCTGTATAAATAAGGGCATAATGAGAAAAGTTGGAAGTGATCCATCTATTGCTTTTAGGTTTTAACATTGTCTGTAGAGCACCAAGTGAGAACACTAGGTCCTGAGATGCTATTGCCGTGTATAGGATTATAAACACCACTGTAAAATGACTTCACTTACAGCCTGAAAACAGATCTCCCCCCCAACCATTTCTTCACCCCCTGTACACAGCCCACTTACTGCCACCATTTGCTCTCTGCCTGCAATAGAATTTACTGTGTCTTACAGCTGATTTCTTCGCCAGCTCCCTGTTTGTTACGCAGTCTTCAAGGGGTCACTGCAAGAACATTACGATGTTCTGCAGCACCAACTTGTTGCTGATTAATAGACTACTCAGACTTTGATTCACGGGGTCTTGTCCTAGCTCACTAGTTTCCAAACAAGGAATCACAACATTGGAAGAATGATCCCTTGCCGCAATCACTACAGGATTATGGACCAACCTAGTGACATTTTGAACAGAATCAGAGTCCTAATTTTAGTCTCTGTAGCTTCAAAGGATAGTAAAGCTTCTTAAGAACCTAACCTTAATTAGAAGAGACAGACAAATCTTCTTAATCTAAGCCATCACCATTTCTTGTAATAATAAATTACTGTGATAGCATTTCATTTAACCCTGTGGTGCTGGGAATAAACAATCAATTCATGTCCCCAGAGCTAGAATCTGTGTGGCTTCTCGATATGGGCAACCCACCAGACTGTACTTAGTGCTGTTTTATTTGAGACCATGCTGGGGAAGAAGCACTGCATCCTCTATTTTAGATAGAAATGCTTATACCAAGTGATTTCAGTGCTGGTATTTCTAACTCGCTTAAGTTACTCAATAAGCAACTATCTATAGTCAATGTTTTTTCTAAGTAAAAGTAATGTCTCAGATTAATACTAAGTGTGAATTAAATGAATTCCGCTGGCAATGATGTGCAAACCTCTTCCAAAAATTATTAGATTGTATGGCCATGGAAATCATAATCTCTTTAAAGTCTAATAAATTATTGTTTTAATGCAATGTAGAGTTAAGCGATATGCTACTTTACAAGCAACTTTGCAATTGATTTTTAAACACACTTAGAATGCCCTGTAATTTTGGGCTGTATTATTGACTTTTGGTTTTCAAGACCAGCATGATATGATATTTGACAAAAATATAACTCTGTGAGTGCTTGGGAAAAAAAATACATTTCATTTCCTTTTATAGCCAGGCTACGCTATGGATATGGTATAAGAGTAAAAGTGATATAAAGCTGTAGTTACCATTGTAGCACTGCACATATTCATGGTCCCTCAATTTAATGAAAGCTGTGATCCAGAACCAAACAGTTCTGACCTTCAAACAAGCTACAGCTGATATGGCAAAGCTAACAAATTGGGAGGCAAGGAGGAAAAAATTAACAGTAACATTGCAAAAAGGGACTTGCTTGTTCGCAGTAACACTACCCATCACGAAATGATGCTAGATCTAGTTGAGCCTGCATGGAAAAATTAGAGCAGCAGAATGTAATCACCCACTTTGGAGTTTGGCCAGGTTATAGAGGTTACTGGTTTTGTGCCTGGAAAAAGTAGCAAAGGGTATTCAGTGCCAATTCATGCTCTGAGATAAATCTTCTGCTGACTTCTGTGGAAGAAGGTAGTGCCATCCAAATAGGCAAATTAGCCTAAAATATCCTCCCCATTCTAATCTTTGCAACACATTCATGTATTACATGGACTGTCTCAATTAAATATATTTTCCCCTGGAAGAATTTAAGCTACTCTTCTTGCATAGATATGAAAGGCACACTGAAGTGTGGCTAATCCATTGTTTTGCCACAAACATCCACCTATATATCACCTTTCTTTTTAAATGATTTTATTCTATTTTGGTACATTTTGTTTTATCATATGTGTAAGCTTTCAACCAAACGGTCGTTGCAATCTAGGGTCAGTGAAAGAAATTGAATTGATTATAAAAGATAATGAACTACAGCTTTGCATTTCAAGTTAACAATTAATAACAATCATGTGTTAGTAATTTCATATGCCAGGGTCACTTGATGTGCAATTTGCCTTTGTTAGATTTGACAATCTTATTTACTAAAAGGCAACAACAAGGGAGCAACTTGGCTTTTGTCAACCTTCATCTTTACTTTTGCCGTTTTGTTGACTGTATAAAGGCAACAAATGAACTGTAGGGAAACTGACTTTCCCTTATTAAACACAGTCACATGAATTAAACATCCACGCAGGGAACAAGGCATCTGGATTCCTAACTAAATGATAGCCCTTTTCACGCAAGCCTATTAGAGGGAGTTTACTGGGGAGTTGGTTCAGCTGTAAAATCAATTTCTATAGCATGAAAGTCTTAATCCATTACTTGGGTGATGGTGAAAAAGCAGATGAAAACGGGACGTCATAGGACATGGCAGTGAATAAGATGGTGAGGAAGGAGAAATTGGGTTTAGGTTTTAAATATATGGGGTCGAGTTTGTTTCTGGTGTATTTTTAAAGGCATAAAGCAAGAACAGATTTGCCCCATTTGGGCATCCCAAAGAACAACTGGAAATGAGAACTTTGGCAAAAAGCTTGTGTATAAACACAATAAGAACAACAACAAAGGATTAATCTTGGGTAGGAACCAAGCATTCTGTGAACTGGAAAGGCTTCTATCAAACCAGAAATGCCTTTCAATTTTTACTGCCTGGAAGCTGTTCTTGCAGAGGTCTTCTGACTGAGCATCAAGTTCTGCTTCATTACTTTATCTGTATATTGCAAAATACCTATCTGGAAACTTAACCAGCTTTTAAATTGCTTAAAGGTGTAAACAGATGTAGATTTTGTAAGCAGTTGTGTCTGAGAAAGGTGTATTGCTTATTTACAGTTTGGACATAAATGCCGATCACAGCCCCACTACTAGGGGTGGCTAATTGATTTTGAGTGAGCCAGAGAGAGGCCACGTAAGTCGGCCCTCTGACAGAGCTGAGAGGTTACTAACCTCAGGCACTAACCTCACTAAGAGCATATGAGTGTAGGTTTGTACTGACAGGCAAGTGAGAGGGGGCTTGGAGTGTAACCTCTTCCATTTGCACCACTATATCCAGAAAAAGTTGTCTACTCACAGCAATACATGGAAGTTGGTGCAAACCCGCTGCACATGAAGACATATGAAGTTGGCTGGTACTGATTTTGTTTAATTTAACCACTATGCTGTGTGGAAGGATCTGAATCTCCATCGAGCACTTTCAAGTGAAACTTTAGAGACCAGGAATTGTTTCTTCTAGTGCTGTGTTGAAGGACACACCAGTAAAACTACATGCAAGTCTATAAAAAGATGGTCTTTAGCTGACTTTCTCTAGATACAGTATTTTTCTTAGCCTTCTATCCCTTTCAGCTGTTGTACTCCAATTTCTTAGCTATGTCTAGCAGTCCCCTTTAGGCCCCAGGTGCTGCCTGATAGTCTAAAAGCACCTCATGTAAATAAATGACCAAAACCAAGGGGACTCAATCCTGCTTCAGGATAGCCAAAGGCATATGTAACTTCATGTATCAGTAGCAGCAAGATGAAGCGGTAAAAAAGATACTTTTTGGAAGAAGGGACTTAGCCAGAGGACCTCAGCTGCTATTCTGCAAGATGTCAAGCAATCTGCTTTCTAATCTAAGCTGATCAAATGCCAGGAAAGATGAGAACTTGAAGTGACATTTTTCTAGGGTGTTCAAGGGCTAATAGACTGATTTTAAAGGCTGACAAGGGGTCAATAGCAGACAGATTAGCAAGACAGACTTGCTAATTCTTAAAGATCTTTTAGAATGAAAAGCCGCTAGAAAAATGCATTTTTAGTCAGTGTTGACATGAGGTGCTGGGCAATGGGTTAATTAACTTATCAAGTAATGTAATTTCTGAACACACCCAGGTGAGGACTTTGACCTGGATAAAATCAGTCTCTCCATCCTATCTCTTGATTTTCCTCTGTGGTTCCACCCCTCAAAGATTAATAACTTCCAGTAACATGTTGCTTTGAAGTATCTTATGTTTGAGAGTAGCCGAGTGATGAATTTGTATCTTTACATCTTTATGGCACAAGAGTTCCGAAACTTCATCAAAAGGGACTGAAAATTCACTGAAGACTAGAAGTAAATTAAAACACAAATAATATCTGACTAAGGGCAAGACAAATGCTTTTTTAATATCAAGTATTCCAAATACCCTAAGAAAAGTTCTTGCAGCCTATCTCAGGACCTGCTGTGCAAAAAATCAAACTTGGAATACAAAATTAGGGGGATTAAAAATAGGGTCAATATTAACATTTGGATTGAGCAATAGTTTTGACATCATCAGTGATAATTCCAAAGTAAATTTACAGAATTTATGAACAGTCTGTCCTGAGCCTAGCAGTACATTGATGTGACATGATGAAAGCAGAAGACCTTCTGTAGTCAAGTGGAGAAGGAACAGATGCAGCTAGCATCAGTCTCACTGCCTCTGACTTCCCCGAGTCATAGTGGCAGGGACAGCATTTGGCACAAACCTGAACCAGGGCCAGAATCACCTCTCTGCATTCTGCAGGAGGTATCTCCAGGAAGATACTTAACTATTCTCCTTTATGCATATAAGTATGTATAGTTTATGTATATAAACTATATATAGCTATGTATAACTATATATGCATAGTTATATATACTTACATGCATAAAGGAGAACAGTTATATATAAGTAACTATATATAGTTTAGGGGCATTTTTGAAATTGAAAATTATTGTAGTATGCATACAGGTTAAATATTTGATGTACAGAATCATTTCTGAATTGAAATGGGAAGGATGGGCTTGCTTTTTATAGAGGCACAAGATTATTGCATAGTACATATGTATTAAACTGATTATGGGTCTCTAGAGACAGTTTGGGATCACTGAAATAATTCTGCCCCACTCAGGAGTGTCTACACTTAAGTACTCTTAAATGAACAATTTTCCTGTAAGGATCACAATCTTCTGGTGCTCACGGCTGCATATTTGCTTCTTAAAAAAAAAAATGCAGACCCTGTAATTGGCCATACTCTGTGGAGTTTTTGAGGGGTGTTGGTCTCCAAAATGACTGGGACTAGTAGTTAGGAGATACTGAAGAAGCACTGAAAGCGGGGACCAAACTGTCTGTCAGTGAGAACCCTAAACTTGTTTTGTTTTGCATCTGATTCATAGCAATCCACAAAACTGTAACATGCAATTGGCTACAGACGAAAGAAGATGATCACTTCAGTCTGTAATCGTGAGTTTTGGATAGGGTCTGACTGCATCTATTGTGTTAATGGCAGTTCTGGTTTAATACTTCAGGTTATATTTTGTTTTTGAAGAAGAGTGCTCTTCCACAAGAAAAATTAAACATTAAAAATGTAGTATAGAAATTATTTACTAAGAAATGACAACTAAATATATTGGTTTTATAGGCACTATTAGTCTATAACATTTACAGTTGAAAATCCAAGTAAATTCTCAAACAGTAAATTCTCAACATATATTAAAACATAGTTACAATTTAATTAAGGGAATGTTGTTGCTATCACCAAACTAATGACTGTTACTGATGATCTTAGGGAAAATACAGAAAAAACTGTATTGAAATTAAGTGTAAAATAATATCTTAATCATAACTCTATGAATACTTTAGAGAAACAAAAAGGGAATTAATCCAGGGAGATCAGATGCCTTCATCATGTACTTTAGACTTTTTTAAATGTCTAAATTAAATTCTGAGCTTCTTGTGTATATAATGCAATATATAATGGCCAATAAAATAACCCTTTAATATATTTAAAGTCAGTTCTTGATACATGCTATCATTCATGACAACATGTTTTATACCTGAAAATATAATAACTGGGTAAAAAGCTGTATGATTACTAATTACTTTGCTTAAGTACAAGCTAATATATTTCGATGCTGCTTGTCCATAAAATACCAATAAATTTTAGCTACATGCAAAGTTGGAAGAGACTGAAAGAGCACACTGTTGAAAGACCTAGTTTAAAATTAATTTAAATCGTAATTAATTTATTCACATATACTCCATATACAAATTTATACTCTGACTCATTGTACACTGGTTGTAATTTTGGAGAGAATACACTGTATTCCTCATACCAGAGATATGAATCTCATTAAGTATGAAATTCAACTCTCTGAAATATGGAGTGGAAATTTATGGGTTTATAATTTGAATAAACACTTTAAATGTTTAAAAATTCTGTTCAAATAAAGTAGACAGGCAGAACCAAATCTGTAAACACGGACACGTCAATAAGGGAGTTGCCTTATTGCTAAAGCATGACTTTTCCTTAGAGAGATTATGCCACAGAAATTGTAGCTGTAACGACACAGCCTCATTATATGATATTTTTTCACCCTCTAATCTAAATTCTTAAATTTTACTTCCTTTCTAGAAACATGCACTTTAATCAATAGTAGAATTAACCAGACTATTGCCAACTATTCAAGCACTCAAGGGGGATAAAGTTTCATTGCTGAAGGGAGTCAAATTTCATTGCTAGGGAATCATAAACTTCTAATGGGTTGGGCCAGTCTTTAAATTAACGTCTGATCTTTGAAGGAGAGAGTTGAACTCTGATTCCTGAACAGTGTGGTTATGTGCCTCTCTGTAGTGAAATTCATGAGCTGAGTGGTAAGGGTGTTAAAAGATGTGGCTTTGTTACAAGATCTGTGGACATTGTTCCTCAAAGATACAAAATGTTATTGACGCCAAAAGAAAATGTAGAAGAACTCAGCATCCTACAGAATCAGACTTACAGGGACAAATTCCAATTTCCTCTTTGCTTCAAAGGGAACCTACCTGAGATTTTCATAGGAAAATATTACACTGTCTGCAGTCAGTTTGCAAACAGCCATTCTTTCAATAGAAATGTATAAAAACATCTCACTGGATAACTGCTTTCAAAAGAAAGTGGCGCTATGTTTGCTCTTGCTAAGCTTATATGCCCTATCACCTCTACCCTGGCTGACGTCAGACCTCCAGGACCTCACTGAACACCTATCTATGATAGAGAACTACTGTCATTCTTTTTTTTTTCATGCACGTTTCATTGCAAGCTCATTGTACAAGAGAGCATAATGGACTGGAGGCCTAGAACTGAATCTAATACATCTAATAGGTAATCTGCATTCTAGTGCTTCAAAGATTAAAACTTCAAAGACATGCTGTCTGCTGCTGCAGTGCCAGAAATAGTAGGACAGTAGGACTCAAGCACCGTAGTAGTATTTCTCTTTTATGTTTATTGACTTATGTCCTTTTTTAGGCATTATGTAATTCTCTGTAATGAGGCAGCGTTATTCCAGAAATAGGAACTGGGAATGAAAAGTTAAATGATATGCTGATGCTGAGGTGAAAAGGTAGCACAATACATGTGAAAGAACCTGAGCAGGCTTTACTCTAGCTTCCTCAAGGTGCCAAAGAAAAATTAAGTCACAATTAAAGATGAAGAGCTAAGATTTTAGCATATACTGCCCAGGCTTCCCAAAATGTTCCCATAGCTTCTTATGCAGCTAATCCTACCGTAGCCAATGCTACTGTGGTTTGCCTATTGTTCACATGTTAAACAGGTCATCTAAGCTAGGTTTTGAGTCCTGAAAGTGTCACAGTTATGCCTTTGTTTGCAGTAGAGAGATATCCAAAGCTTCTGATCTTGATTCCGCTGCTGACTGGTTCTGACAACTGGGAAAGTCTCAGTGCCTTCTTTCGCCACATCATGGATGATGATGTGGTTTGCTATCATTAGTGATCCACTTTAGATGTAAATAGTGAATTACCATTATTTGTATTCCTCTGGAATTTCCATCTAGACATTTCTAAATCAGTAATGTTTACAAAGCATATGCCAAAACTTCCATAAAATAAGGCTGCTTTTATTTTAGAAACTGCAAACTAATGCAGGAACTTACCTAAAAACAGCAGTAGAGAAGAAATAAGGAAACCAGATTCTTAATTGAGAGTCTTTAGTCCCAGGTTGTAATCACTAGAGACATCTCTTTCTGCTGTTCGGAGTTCAGTGCTGTTTTCTAAATAACAGTGCTCAGTATAAATCCGTTAATAAATTATATACTTAAACATGTTTTCCAGAATCATGTGAACTGTGTTATACAAATAAGTACTTATCCCTGACATAAGAGCAGTAAATATTTTGTGCCTTCTATTCCTTTACCCTCCGTAGAAAATAAAAATAGCCTGAGGTACTCTGAATTTTTATCAGTGAAATGCTTTCATAGGTGAATGTTTCTAACTCCAGAAGAAGGCAGGAGGGACTGAGCACTGATGTTCTGGACCATAATCTGACCAGCTCTATATTACAATTTTTCATACAAGCAAGCAGCCTTCTAATCAGAATTAGCTAATAACTTTAGAGAAATGAAGTGAGCTTTAATGTAAAAAAAAAAACAGGGTAAATATTAGATACTGCTGTACAAAGTCAAGAAGATGAATGCTTTAATACTTACTTTATAATGGGATTAAGAGAAATACATAAGAACCTACCTGTACAAGTTGGACAGATGCTGCATCCAGAATAGTCTGAAATCTTCTCTATTTTTGCCCAGTGCTGATTGTTTAGGTCATCATAGTTGTAAATGTCACATTAAACATATTCAGGACTTGCTTGGACTTCTGTTTCTTGAGTTTTCTCTCTTTCTCTTCTTTTCTTTCCTTTTGTCTTATCTCTTTCTTTCTCTTTCTTCCTTTCTTTCTACTGCTTTGTTTATATCTCGTAACTAAGCACTGCGTGGTCTGGCAAGTGGCTAAGCAAGTAAACAATAAGGTTCCTTCTCTTGCTTGCAAACCAAGCCTAGCAGCTCCTGGTTTGAAGTTGAGAGCAACGTCATGTCTGCTGAGGCTGTTTACACTCCTTCCTTCCTTTTTTTTTTCTCGGGGGTAGTTCACCCGCCAGGTAATAAGAGTCAGCTTTTAGGAAGTGGCTCAATATAAATCTGGGTCTGTCGACATATAAGAACTCAATTGGATTACCTGACGCACACAGGAGCATTAGATCTAAAGCCCTGTAGACTGATGTCACTTTCAGCTCCCTGCCAATCCAGAGAGGAGCAGTACACCAAAGCAGAGATTGATGGTCTAAGGGGGTGAGTGTGTCTTTTATGAGCAGCAAAATCCTTCAGACTCAATAAACAATACGGATAAGATTTTGATGGGTCTGACTGGCAGAGAAAACAACTGAAAGAAGGGAATTTGATTGTTTTTTTAATATTGCTCAATCTGAAAAATTCTGGTTAATTATTGCAGGGCGCAGCTGTGCTCAAAGCAAGGCAAAGGGAGCTCATGGGATGCTGCAGGGCAACTGTAAGATGGGCATATGAAAGTGAGAACAAAAAAAACCCCTTTAGCAAAACAAAAGGAAGTTCTAGTGGACTTACTCAATAACCTCCATTCTTCCCAGCTCTGTTTCTCTTAGCATTGTATTTTATTCCTTCCATTTTCAAAACAGCTTTCTTCTGGTTTGAGCTAAATAGAAGTCCCTCTGCCTCCAAAAAATCTAAATTTATTAATTTATTTCAAAGTGTTAAAAAAAATAAAACCAGAAAAAATTATCAAAATGTATGTTATGTATTGCAATGGCAAATATCTGCTTTTATGATAATGTTAGTATTCAGATAGAGCAGACAGCATTTTATTTTTAAAGGTGACCCTCAAAAATTGGATGACACAACAGAAAATACTGTATCATACAAAAGGCTAAAAGCTACAAGAAGAAAATATTCATATCAGGCAACCATCTCATTTACTGTCCATGTCTATGGTAGACATAAGTCAAGATTATTTTACCATCAGAAGCTGAAATCATCATTACTCTAGATTCTCGTACTGTTGATTTATCAGCTGACACTCAGCCATGTTGTTCTTTGTGTCTTATTCTTCCTTGGGATCTAAGACTGTCTCCACTCCTGATTCTTGTCCTCCATAGGTGTTCTTCTGGGGAGTAGTTGGAGGATCCTTTGCTTTCTCCCTCCATCTTTGTATAAGCATTCCACAGAGCTGCATTTGCTTACTCTTTTTCCCTATACTTTGTGCCTGAGCAATGTGATTTGCAAATGCAATTTCAGTTACAATCTTTATGCCAATGCCTCACAGATGTCTCCACTGTAGATTTCTGTCTTTATGTCCAAGTGAAAACCTTGGATTGTCTCTCTTTGCCTAACTTCATGCAACTACTCGTTTAAGTTCAACACGGCTAAAAAAAGGCCCACTTATTTCCATATTTCTCACTCCTTTTTCCTTTCTTAATCACTGTGAATGATGCCACTGTTATCCCTAGCCCATATCCTGGGATTCATGTTCAGTTTGGTCTTCTTTATAGGTCAACCCTTCCACTGTATCTTGACATGTGCTTTTGCATAAAATTTACATCTATCCATCTTTACCTATCTTTAAACAAAATTTATTCAGGCTTTCATCATCTCAGTTGCTGCTGAGAGATCCCTCTTTCCTGACACTGGCAAATGCAATATTGCCTTAACCAAAATGTCATTGAAAACATCCATTTTGCTGTATTCTCACACTGGGCATATCACCCATCTTCTTGTATCCCTTCACAGGTCCCTTTTCTTTATGGCAGCAAAATAAATCTATTTTTTTCTAAATTTGGTCATCATCCAGAAGTCATAAATCTGATCTGAAGGGTAGTCTGCCAGAAATGCAGGCAGGAATAAAACTAGTTAGAGAAGTCTCACATCTGAAATGTTTTAAACAGAACATTTTGGAATCAGCCAAACAACATTTACTGATAAATCTTAGCACCTGTGCAGTAAAGACTATTTGTGGACCCTTTTGCTGTGATCACTGGGACTGATATTGCCCTTCATTTTTTTGGATTAATTGGATCCAAATACCAACAGATCAGCAAAAGAAACTCTGAGCATTGATGCAGCTTGGGATGTGTCCAGCCTGATTGTCAGTACAGTCATACTAGCAGGAGAAAAGCTACACAGAAGTTTGTGGCTGTTCCTACCCCAGGTAATGAGTGGGGAGGAGAGATGATGTTATTTATAGTGGGCATTTGTAGCAACCAAATTTAATATAAGCACATGTGTGTATAATGCTGTTTGTGGAGTTAATCGGGCACGTGGCTTGTTGAATCATTTTGCTAGAAATAATGTGTTGTGTGAATGTGCTCCTCTTAAGTCAGGTAGAAATGTTGATTGGATTAACTAATCAAAGTTCCTAAACATTTTATGCTCCATTGCTTTAGGAAAAGACTCAGTCATTCTTCTCATGAAAACATGGTCCTGACGCAAACCTGTGGTAGTTCTGTTGGTGTAAGCAACAGTTCCAGATTTGTGAAATCAAATTCTCAGCCATGGTTCCTTCTCTATTCTGAATAGTTATTGAAAACAGCCATTTTAGAAAGTTACATCAGATTGGTCTGAACCAAAGTGGTATTTCAGACTCATAAACTCAAACCAGACAGTATGGGAGCTTCAGTTGCATTCAGTCAGTTCACCTGTTGAGTCCTTTACTGTATACAGATGACACGTATATAATTGTGACAAAGTTTATGTAACTAGATCACTATGAAAGAAGGTTAACAAGATGAAAGACTATTTATCCCAGTGAAGGAACTGCTGGATGGAGGCTTAGGATCTCCCTTATGTTCCGCCCAGCTTTCTGAGAACTGGCAAGGGTTAGAATCCAATTATTCTCTGACATTAATGCCTTTTCATCCCACAGAAGCTGAAGTGTGGGAAGCTCTTAAAGTTTACATAAAGGTGAGGATTATTATTTACTTCTCAGCTGATGGTGGTACAAGCAGGCTGTCAAAACTACAACCACAGGTCAGGTGTGGAGTTTCTATTAAACAGGGAAAACTAGCAGTGCTTCTGTTAAGTTTTAACTGTTTTTAGTTCAGAGTCCCATGGAGTGGATCATAAACTGTTTGAGCTGTCAAAGTGAAATGGAAATAACTTGAGCTTTCAGAAAAATCAGGGAATCTCCCTTTTTGTTCTAAGTCTGATCAAGTCATATAACAGGACCTAACCACTTCTTCTGATAGTGAACTTCCATGCAGCATCCCTATGTGCAGTATACATACAAATTAAAGATTTATTTCCATGTGGTTTCTAAGCAGATTGGAATTGGTCCAGTCATCTATATTTAGCTTAGCAAAGTAATACAGGGATGTGAGTCTATGCTCTTGTTCTGATCTTTGCAGTCAGGTGTATTTCACAGCAGCATCTTCATGAGAATCAGGTCTGATTTGTGTAGCTCTGATCTCTGTGAAGAAAAAAAGAAGACGCCAATATGTAAGCAAGATGCAAAGAAAGGATCTATGTCAGGAAATGAATTTAAAATTGATAGCAGAACAATCATATCTGAAGAGCCTGTTTCTCTCTAAGAAATAATTCCTAAGTTAATTAAAAAAAAAAACAAAAACCCAACCTACTAAACTGAGAGTGGAGGTGGTTTTGAGTTTGTCTTTTAGTTTGTTTCAAGGAGGCAGAAAGGCAGGATAACTCTTACATACCACTGGTGGCAGTCATTGGTTTTCCTTAAGAGCAATAATTGGTAAAGGCTGGATCAAATCCCTGGGAGTTTCTAAATCTTTAGAAAGTTCTATGAGTGGATGAGATCCAGTTAAAGTATCACTTTTAATACAGTCTGTTCAATTTGCTTTTGCTTCTTTCACTGCTTTTGAGATGTGATGTGAGGCGGTAAAACATGATTGGACAAGTAACTCATGTTTGTGATATCTGATTGCAGCTCTGCTGATCCCATAAGTAATTCAATGAGAGCCAGTATTCCTATGATACATCCTCCAATGCATCTTTCTAGGATACAAGAAGAGAGGGTGTGAAGCAAGTAAGTCATGATATAAAGTACAAAGTGGCACTGTTTAATGGTCAAATGCTCACGGACTGTAATATACTCACTCTTTAAATAAGAACTGTAAGTTCAGGTAATTAATCTGAGGAAAGATAGAGTGAAACTTCTTTAAAGGTTTCTGGAATATCGTGATGGAATTCTATATGTACGTGGAATGTACTATGTACATCCCATGCATAGTTTCATTAAATAGCCATTTTACCCAGCAATGACATGGATACTGG